>NC_057715.1:59205871-59215626 GCF_004010195.1 Chiloscyllium plagiosum | reverse complement strand
TGGATAGGATAAATAGACAAAGTCTTTTCCCTGGGGTCGGGGAGTCCAGGACTAGAGGGCATAGGTTTAGGGTGAGAGGGGAAAGATATAAAAGAGACCTAAGGGGCAACTTTTTCATGCAGAGTGTGGTACGTGTATGGAATGAGCTGCCAGAGGATGTGGTGGAGGCTGGTACAATTGCAACATTTAAGAGGCATTTGGATGGGTATATGAATAGGAAGGGTTTGGAGGGATATGGGCCTGGTGCTGGCAGATGGGACTAGATTGGGTTGGGATATCTGGTCGGCATGGACGGTTTGGACCGAAGGTTCTGTTTCCGTGCTGTACATCTCTATGACTCTATGACTCTAATAATACTGGGCTTTAAGTCGAGCAAAGTATCAGATAGAATCAGAGGGAACATTCTTTCACATTATACAGTGCATTCATCAGTTATTAGATGAAGTCAACTTCGCCTAATAGCATCAAGTAACCTCATTGTTTTCAATGAAATTCATAGTAAATCTGTGGAAGAAGTACAAGTTGTAATATTAATATATAATAATATAGGATATAATTTTTCTAAATTCACAGGGGGCATGGTAATATCAAGGTAATGTCATTGTACTAATCATCCACTACCCAGGCTAACATTCTGAGGACAAAGCCTTGAATTTGACCATGACAGATGGTGAAATTTGAATACAATGAAAAGTCTGGACTACAAAGTTATCCTATTGGCAAATATGTAATCAGTGCCAATAGTTATTTCAAAAAAAAATTTGATTCACTAATATGAGTACAGAAATTTACCATCTTTATCTGGTTTGTCCTACATGAGAGTGTGGGACATCAGCAATTTGGCATCTGATTAATTAGGGAACAGCAACAAGTATTGGCCTGGCTAGAATACTCACATCCCAGAAAAAAAATCTGTACGTAAATTTTTTATATGAAAATGAATAAGTTTATGTATATTGAAATAGAGTGCTATTATATATCTGAATATAAGTGTCTGAACGTAAATGCAATATAAATTCTCAACACAAGTGTCTTTGAAAACCATCTGTTTGTTGTCCATGTTGACATACAGCTATTGGATTGTGAAATATAGCCCAAAAGTTAAGCCTCCCCAGAGCATATGGCAGATGTATACTCCACAACCTAGTTCTAGTAGGTCCCCTTCAATGTTTTCCATTACGACTGCACATCAATCATTGCTCAGTAGCAACATCTTTGTGTGACTGGAGATAGCTCAGGTGTGAAAGTGAAACTTTTCATTCCTGAACACTTTTGTAACTTTCACTAGCAAGATATATGACTTTCCTAACACATGCAAAAAGGAATGCCTTGAGAATGCCACAACAGTATGCCTGATTTATGTAGTTAGTCTGACAGCATTAATGCTTTGCAATAGATGCAGATTTATGAGTTCAGAATTTATGATAATATGAGCAGAGATCTACAAAGGATTCAGTCAACCAAGCTCAACAAATTAATGTCATTTTGGATGAACTGATAACTGAACAGATCATTTGTATAAAGCATGCTGTCATAACAGTGATAAGTAGAAGATATCTGAAAACAACAGTAACAAGAATAAAAAGACACCGATATTAAGATCCAATTTCAATATTTTTATGCAGATTGTATAAAAATAGAGATAAACCTGCTTGCACTTTTCCCAAATGTTGATATGTACAAAACTGGAAATATTTCACATTACTACAGAGTATTCCACTTGCACACTAAGAGTCCTCAAAATCAGCTATACTGAGCTCGTAAAAAGAAATTGACTGAAATTGAACAATTTCTGATATTCAATTCATATCCAAATTACTATAAATGCTAAATTTGTTCTACAGGAAGGTAAATCCTATAGAAACTTTTCAGAATGAATAACAATTTTAATTTCAGAGAATTGATTTTGGTTGAACATGGTAGTGATGGAATCAATACAATCAATAATGATATTAATATTTTTATTGTAATTTGCTTTCTCAATGATCTCTGAATGCTTTATAAAGTTTTATTTTCATAATCATATTAAAATATGAGCGGTATTCTGTTAAGAGTTATAATGCAGTCATATTTACTTACATAATTGTTATGATCTCAGCTGATGGTACTATTGGACAAATCAGATCCCAGAATGAAATCTGGTTTGATAGATTTTGTTTTACCTTAGTTAATGTGGTGGTCATTCTCTAAAACATAGTCACAAGAGACTGCAGTGTTTCTTTAACAACAGAACAGAAGTTTATTACACAAAGGACATACTCATCAAAATAAGAGATTATACTTTGTCTTCTAATAAATTGTAAATCTGGTTTGAAAGTTTTATCACAAATTACACTTTTCTACTGATGTAGTTTATTCCCTCAATTCCACTGAAGAAAAATTGTTTCCTTAATTCTTCCTTGCTAGCAAAGAGACTATAATTGTTTCTGACCAGCTGTGCAAAAGAAAGTTTCTTTGAGTCCCCTAAACTAAAAATAAGTCCTTGATTATTCTAAACAGAAAGCAAACTAATGGCCTTTAGTTTTGACTCGCCCTGTTATAAATCTCGGTAGTATAAACAATTTTCTTTTAACAATCCAGGGCATCCTTGTTTTCTGACACTGTTCTAGGAGGATTGCTTGCTTTCTTCTTAGAAACTTTTCAAATAGGTAAGCAGTATACATATGCCACTATTTTAAACTCCAAATATAGTGAATGTATATACAAATGATAAGAAAATGATTCTAATTTGACTTGGTTCAAAAGCAGAGTAAATAAAGTTTAACTTTACTCACTGAGAATACCAGAATGCTCAACTGGAAGTGAGGAATGGACAAAGTTTTAGTTAGATAAAATGGATCAGGCCCTTTTGATCTGGTATAGAAGAGTAGTAGGTAAAACAGTAACTGTCTAATCTGAGACCCTGGTTATGAACAGCCTCCTTATTGCTCACCACGAATCCTAGAGCATAATCCATGGGCAGCAGCTATGCACACCCTTCATACATGGACAACCACATTTAACATTTGCCAACCACTCACAGCTATTATGGTTTTTTGACATTCAATTGCATTACCATCATTGAATCTCTCACTATCAACATTATTGACCAGGAACCAGTTGTAAAAATATGGTGGATAGAAGAGCACATAAATGCTTAGAATCCTGCAGTGAGTGACTCACCTCCTGGCTCCCCAAAGCCTGTCCACCATCTCCAAGGCACAGGTCAGGAGTGTGATGCAATATCCCTCATTCGTCTGGATGTGTGCAGCTCCAACAACACTCAAGAGATTTGACATCATCCAGGACTAACTAACCCTCTTGATTGATGCCATATTTATAAATATCCATTCTCTCCAGGAGCAGCAGTGTGTATTACCTATAGATAGTACTTCAGAACCTTACCAAGGCTCTTGAGAAAGCACCTCCTAAATCCATGATCACTTTTATCCAGAAGGAGAATGGCAGCAGATAAATAGGAACACCACCAGCAAGTTCCCTCCAAGACACTCACCCTCCTGACTTGGAAATATATTTTCATTCCTTCAGTTATGCTGAGTAAAAATCCTGGGACTGTCGCCTTAATGGCATTGTGGGTCTAACTACAATAAATGGAATGCTGCAGTTCAAGAAAGCCGCACACTACCATCTTTTCAAGGACAACTAGGGATGGGCAATGCACACAGCCAGCAAAGCACGCATCCCATGAATTAATAATTTTAAAAAAGGTAGATAAAGAATAGTGTAGACTCTAGCTACAACATTTCAATTTTCTTTTATTATTCATTTACAGGATGTGTGTGCCACTGGCTGGACCAATATTTATTGTCTATCCCCAGTCATTCAAAAGACATTTAACAGTTAACCACATTGCTATGGGTCTGGAGTCACATGTAGGCCAGACCAGGTGAAGATGACAGTTTCCTTCCCTAAATTTGGGTTAATAAATCACACCCAGCATTGATTAACTAAATTCTAATTATTTTTAACTGACTGCGATTCAATTCTTTGAAAATTTGAACAGAGTCTTTGGTTGACACCCTGTATATTGATTTTCAAAAGACAGTTGCAAAAACACCATGCAAGACAATTGGTAACAATTCCAACATCATCATAGAATTCCTACTGTGTGGAAGCAGGCCATTCAGCACATCGAGTCCATAACAACCCTTCGAAGGGCATCCCACCCATACCCGCCCCTATCCCTGAAACCTTACAGTTCCCATGGCAAATCCACCTAACCTGCACATCTTTGGACTGGAGAACGAAACAGGAGTATCCAGAGGAAACCCACACAAAGGGAGAGAATGTGTAAACTCCACACAGGCAGTCGCCTGTGGGTGTAACTGAACCTGACTCCCTGGCCCTGTGAGGCAGCAGTGCCAACTAATGAGACACCAAAGGGGAAACTGCAGCATACATTTAAAATTGCTAAAATGCAAGAAATAGAGAGTATTGGTTCATTCCAGACTGGAGTGAAATTTACTTTGGTATTTCCTGGGAATCAATGTGAGAACCGTTTTTAATATTTTTAATAAATTGAACTAGGGGTTACATAACATGTTTCAAGGTTTGCAGATGGCATGCAACTGAGAAACAAACTTTAAAGTTTGGGAGATTATTTTCGACCTCATTAAGCTGTGGACACTCTGGTAACATTGGCATGTCCAATTTCATATTGGGGGTAGGAAGAGAGAAACTTCGGACATACAGACACAGATCTTTGAAGAAAGCAAGCTGGTCTGTTTTGAAAAAGCATAGATGTTTAGCATTACAAATAGAAGCATGACAGCAATTCTATTGTCCAAAAGCTGGTATGTTTGGATCAAGTGGGAATTAAAATAGTTAACATTTTCAAACAGGATCCCAATCTGCCCCAAAAACCTCTCCATTTCTTTTGATGGAGATGGGATGACAAGTGATTAGCCAATCCCAGGAGATGGTTACTTTCATTTTAACAAAGTTTAACAAACTTCCATTGCCCACCCTCATATCCAACAACTTGCCCACCTCGAGCATCAGCGTCTCTTGGTGATTATGAAATCTGTCAGCTCCCCCAGTTCTCGCAATGTGATCGCAACTACCTTGCAAGTCCCACATTACTCACCCATCCTCTCTGTGATCTCTGTTGCCCATCACTCGTAAACGTATCTGGTCCTCGGCAATTCTATTTTCTGAAGACTTTTTTGCTTGCCAGGCAGTCAGCTTGTCAATTAGGCTGATCTTGAGGCAGAGAACCTGGAGCAAAACAATCAGGCATGCTGTACAGTCTGCAGTATATCACCACCTCACCTTGAACAACACCAATATTCGAGAAGTCTTAGCAATGTACTGAGAAAATCATATTTTGACAGGAGAAATAAATAATAGCATTTTGGAAAGGAAGTAGAGTTTGAGTTTTTGAGGGGAATTACAAGGGGAATAGATAAAGTTGAACCAGTTGATGCATTTGATAAAGTGCCACCAAAGAGGCTAATACAAAAGGTAGCATGAAAGGAGTTTTGGTGTAATATATTTATATGAATAGAGAATTGCGAACAGACAGAAAGCAGAGTTCAAATTTATAGTGTGTGGCTCAAGGATCAGAGCTAGGATCTCAGCTATTTGTAATCCAAAGTAATGGCTTAAGCTAGGAGGCTATATCCATGGTTACCATCAATGTAAATTTGAGTGGGAGTATGTTATCATAAAGGCACAAAGAAGTTGCAAAGAGATATAAAGAGATTAAGTTAATTGACAATGTGTTGGAAGATGGAGTACACTCTGGGCATATATGAAACTCTGAAGGACAGAAAAGGGGATTTTTTAAAAAAAGACTTAAATCTTTTGTAAATGCTGATACTCAGAGGGACTGAGGTGCACTTGCACCAGAACAAGAATATCAGTATCCAGGCACAGCAAGCAGAGTGACTCTAGCAGCATGTACACAGTCCCTGCACCAACTGAGGTTACCATGAAGGCCTCTTCTTCTCAACCGCCTCGCCTCACCTGAGGGGTAGTGACCCTTAGGTTAAACCACCACCAATTTGCTATCTCTAATGAGAGTGTGGTTTCCTGGGACTATGGTGATTTTTCCTTACTTTAGTGATCAAACAAAGTTCTAAAATCATATATATAAATTTGCAAATCTGCCCACAAGAAAATAATGTTTTATATTTGCATTCATTTTTTCTATAACCAAAAGTATTAACAATTCAGCACCAGTTGACATAATAATTTATCCAAGCTTCCATGGCAAGAAATATGACCATCCATCTGGATCTTTAATAGTATTATTCTGAAGCAGGAGTGAAGCCACATTGTTAGGGGTGATACAAACGAAACTATTGCATCTGACCTGCGTTGCAACTGACCTGCCTGACTTCATTGCTGCAATGCTAACATGGAAAATGTTTAATTCCTGGTCCCTTGTCATATTTCACCTTGATAAGCACTCATACACACATAAACAATTCCGAACTCGTATTCAGCATTCAAAAGAGTCTCTTCAGTAATTATTATTTTGATAGATTTCAGTGCTGTTCATGTCAGCTTTCAAAAAAAGATGCCAGCCATTTAATAACTCTGTATCGAGCATTCCAACCCCATCATTCACATGTGCATAGATTAGACTTTTAGCCTTTTGACAATATCAGTCACCAGCCTTTTCCTCTGAGTGTTAAATAAGCAGGGATAATCCTTTTACTGGTGGAATGCAATGTAATTACTGTACTTGAAATGATTGGAAATAAATTGGCACTCCAATTATGGATGCATGAAAGAAGCTATGCCACATCAGAGCTGCTCCATTAATTTCCAGAGAAGTTCAGGCCATCTCACTTTTCAGTGACATTTCTCATTCACTTGTAGTATAAATCACAGAGAGATGACATGCTTAATCACCAACAAGATGATCATTTAAAGAATAAGGAACTTAAAAATATATCCTATATTTTAACAGCTAACAGTACAAGTAAACGTCATAAACAATTAATCCTCGCTTTTAAGCCTAGCCTCTAAATCCATAATAAGATTGTCTATGTCATTGACACCAAATATGATTGCAGGTATGTGCAAATATATTCTTGTCTGGATATTCAAGAACTCACTGGGGCAGTGCATCAGGTTATAATCATTATTTGGCAATTGACTTTATTATCAGAGGTAGGGAATTCAAAAGATTCACCACCCTCTGTATTAAAAAAAACTCTTTCATATCTCAATCTTACACTTACCCTGACATTATAGAATCATATAATCCCTATAGTGTGGAAGCAGGCCATTCAGCCCTTCGAGTCCACATCGACCCTCTGAAGAACATCCTACCCAGACCCACACCCCTTAGCTTATAACCCTGTTTTTCCCATGGCTAATCCACCCAATCTGCATATCCCTGGACACGACGGGGCAATTTAGCATGGCTATCTCATCTAACCTACACATCTTTGGACTGTGGGAGGAAACCGGAGCACCCAGAGGAAACCCACGCAGACAATCACCCAAAGGTGGAATCGAACCTGGGTCCTTGACACTGTGAGGCAGTAGTGCTAATCACGAAGCCCATTATGTACCTTAGTTTCAGAATCACCAGCCAAAAGAAATATCTTTGGCCAGATATTCCAATTACTGTCAGCAAACATTTGATCAGTGGAAATCCTCTTTAAAACCACCCGTCAATCTGTCAAAAATTTTTTCAGTTTCTGAGTTGGGAACATGTCAAATGTGTCTTGGGAGGACATCAAAGAGAAATGGATTCAGCTCAAGAGTGGCATTGCTGGTCAATGCACCCCTTTTTTTTATCAGGACACTTGCTGTCATATATAGTTCCCAAAGGCCCTATGACATCAAATGAGGAAGGGTAAGCAATCCACACTGAGCAATTACTAGCCTCTAGTCAGAACTAAAGAATATATGATTACAGAGTTTTTGTAACCTAATAGTGGGGCTTTATTCCAAAGTTGTGCACTCTGTAAGAACCCAAATCAAAACCACAAACATGGCTGATGGTTCACTAGTTGTGAGGAAGGTACACTCGACTTAAGACGGTGTTATTTTCTGGGTCTGTAGATTGTGAAGGAGCAAAAATGACCTTTGCAGTGATATGTACTTCTTGTCAGGTGTGGGAGTTTAAAGAGAGTTTAAGGGTTACTGCGGATTATATCTGCCATTAATGCTGTTGGATGTGAATCTTATCAGATTGAGTGGATCGGTTGGAGAGACAGATAGAAGCGATGAGGAATTTGCAACAATAACAGAATGTGATGGATGGCAGTTATATGAAGGGGGGAATGTCTCAGATACATTCCCATAAATGGGTTAACTCCAGGAAGGGTAAGAGAGGTAGGCACCTAGGACAGGAGTCTTTTGTGGATATACCCATTTCAAACAGGTATGCTGTTTTGGAAAATGTAGGGGGTGATGGATTCTCAGGGGAATGTAGCACGAACAGCCAAGTTTCTGGTATTGAGACTGGATCTAATGCAATGAGGGGCACGTTGGCTTCCAAGAGATCAGTCCCATTTGCCAGCATTTGGTCGACATTTCTCCAAACCCTTCCGATTCATACACCCATCCGGATGTCTTTTAAATATTTATAATCGTACCAGCCTCCACCACTTCCTCGCATACACGCAACACCGTCTGCATGAAAATGTTGCCCCTTAGGTCCCTTTTAAATCTTTCCCCTCTCACCTTAAACCTATGCCCTCGAGTTTTGGACTCACCCACTCCAGGGAAAAGACCTTGGCTATTTATCTGATCCATGCCCCTCATGATTTTAGAAACCTCCATACGGTCACCCCTCAGCCTCCAACGCTCCAGGGAAACCCACCCCAGCCTGTTCAACCGCTCCCTTTAGCTCAAATCATCCAATCCTGGCAATATCCTTGTGAATCATTTCTGAACCCTTTCAAGTTTCGTAACATCCTTCCTGTAGCAGGGAGACCACAACTGAAAGCAGTATTCCAAAAGAGTCCTAATCAATGTCCTGTACAACTGCAACATGACCTCCCCACTCCTAAACTCAATGCACTGATCAGTAAAAGCAAGCATACCATATGTCTCCTTCACTATCCTATCTGCTGTCGACTCCATTTTCAAGGAGCTATGAACCTGCGCTCCAAGATTTCTTTGTTCACCAACACTCCCCAGGACTTTACCATTAAGTGTATAAATCCTGCCCTGATATGCCTTTGTAAAATGCAGCACCTCACATTTATCTAAATTAAGCTCCATCTGCCACTCCTCAGCCAACATGAGCATCTGCCTGGATATACGAATAGGAAGGGCTTAGAGGGATATATCTGTAAGAATAATAGGGTAGTTATGGTAGGGGATTTTAACTTTCCAAACATCGACTGGGACTGCCATAGTGTTAAAGGTTTAGATGGAGAGGAATGTCTTAAGTGCGTACGAGACAATTTTCTGATTCAGTATGTGGATGTACCTATTAGAGAACGTGCAAAACTTGACCTACTCTTGGGAAATGAGGCAGGGCAGGTGACTGAGGTGTTAGTGGGGGAGCACTTTGGGGCCAGCGACCATAATTCTATTCATTTTAAAATAGTGATGGAAAAGGATGGACTGGATATAAAAGTTGAAGTTCTAAATTGGAGAAAGGCCAATTTTAACGGTATGAGGCAAGAAAATTTGAAAGCTGATTGGAGGCAGATGTTCACAGGTAAAGGGACGGCTGGAAAATGGGAAGCCTTCAGTAATGAGAGAACAAGAAACCAGAGAAAGTATATTCCTGTCAGGGTGAAAGGGTAGGCTGGTAGGTATAGGGAATGCTGGATGAC
>NC_057715.1:59205162-59205849 GCF_004010195.1 Chiloscyllium plagiosum | reverse complement strand
TAAAGGAAGTAGGAGTATACTTAAGAGGGAAATCAGGAGGGCAAAAAGAGGACATGAGATAGCGTTGGCAAATAGAATTAAGGAGAATCTAAAGCATTTTTACAAATATATTAAGGACAAAAGTGTAACTAGGGAGAAAATAGGGCCCCTCAAAGATCAGCAGAGCGGTCTTTGTGTGGAGCCACAGAAAATGGGGGAGATACTAAATGAATATTTTGCATCAGTATTTACTGTGGAAAAGGATATGGAAAATATCAACTGTAGGGAAATAGATGGTGACATCTTGCAAAATATTCGGATTACAGAGGAGGAAGTGCTGGATGTCTTGAAACAGTTAAAGGGGAATAAATCCCCAGGACCTGATCAGGTGTACCCGAGAATTCTGTGGGAATCTAGAGAAGTGATTTCTGGGCCTCTTGCTGAGATATTTGTATCATCGATAGTCACAGGTGAGGTACCAGAAGGTTGGAGGTTGGCAAACGTGGTGCCACTGTTTAAGAATGGCGGTAAAGATAAGCCAGGGAACTATAGACCAGTGAGCCTGACGTCAATGGTGGGCAAGTTGTTGGAGGGAATCCTGAGGGACAGGATGTACATGTATTTGGAAAGGCAAGGACTGATTTGGGATAGTCAACATGGCTTTGTGCGTGGGAAATCATATCTCACAAACTTGATTGAGCTTTTTGA
>NC_057715.1:59198552-59204836 GCF_004010195.1 Chiloscyllium plagiosum | reverse complement strand
TTAATGGTAAGGTCCTAGGGAGTGTTGCTGAACAAAGAGACCTTGGAGTGCAGGTTCATAGCTCCTTGAAAGTGCAGTCGCAGGTAGATAGGATAGTGAAGAAGGCATTTGGTATGCTTTCCTTTATTGGTCACAGTATTGAGTACAGGAGTTGGGAGGTCATTTTACAGCTGTACAGGACATTGATTAGGCCACTGTTGGAATATTGCGTGCAATTTTGGTCTCCTTCTTACCGGAAAGATGTTGTGAAACTCGAAAGGGTTCAGAAAAGATTTACAAGGATGTTGCCAGGGTTGGAGGATCTGAGCTACAGGGAGAGGCTGAACAGGCTGGGGCTGTTTTCCCTGGAGAGTCAGAGGCTGAGGGATGACCTTATAGAGGTTTACAAAATTATGAGGGGCATGACTAGGATAAATAGACAAAGTCTTTTCCCTGGGATCGGGGAATCCAGAACTAGAGGGCATAGGTTTAGGGTGAGAGGGGAAAGATATAAAAGAGACCTAAGGGGCAACTTTTTCATGCAGAGCGTGATACGTGAATAGAATGAGCTGCCAGAGGATGTGGTGGAGGTTGGTACAATTACAACATTTAAGAGGCATTTGGATGGGTATATGAATAGGAAGGATTTGGAGGAATATGGGCCAGGTGCTGGCAGGTGGGACTAGATTGGGTTGCGATGTCTGGTCGGCATGGACAGGTTGGACTGAACGGTCTGTTTCCATGCTGTACATCTGTATGACTCTATGACTCTATGACTTGAAATGTCAACTTTGATTTCTCTCCACAGCTGCTGCCAGACCTGCTGAGTTTTTCCATTAATTTCTATTTTTGTCTCTGATGATTCACTAATGTGACTCACCAGTGCTCGTGTGTCTCACCTCTTGAAGGGAAATGTATGGAATGAGCTGCCAGAGGAAGTGGTGGAGGATGGCACAATTGCAACATTTAAAAAGGTATCTGGATGGGTATTATGAATAGGAAGGGTTTAGAGAGATCTGGGCCAAGTGCTGGCAAATGGGACTAGATTAATTTGGGATATCTGGTTGGCATGGACAAGTTGGACTGAAAGGTCAGTTTCCGTGCTCTACCTCTCTATGACTCTATAATACATAGCCATTATGAACCAACAACTGCCAAGTCCAGGGCAGTCTTAAGTTCCAGGTCACTCTTTCTAACCATGCCTTTTAGGAGCAGATCTATCACCTAAACTAAAACAGGGTAATGTTTGGTATCATTTTTTACTTGCAACACTGTTACTGGCACATTTTCTGATTGGGAGAAATAACAAATATTCAAACTATTACTGGATTGCTCTTCACTTGAGGGCAGGGGCAGTCTATGTATCGCTTTGCTCGTCATTCCAACTGCCTGCATTTTAGATCATAACAAGTTCCAACAGGAGTACAGCACACCTACAAAACAAATTAGCTGCTATTGTGGAGAATCCCAATGCACAGGCCAAAAATGGACTTGAGGGGATTATAATACATTAGCAGAATGAAACTGTGTCTATAAAAGTAGTGGTAAAATGTCATCATGCCAGGAATTATGCTGACGGTCTCCTTCTCTAGTTTCTTGTCTCTGCACTAGTGAGAAATTGAGAAGTGAAGATAATCAGCTTCTCCTCTTCAATGGGTGTGTGTGACAGCACTTTGCCAATTCCATAAGATGAGGCACTACACACTATATTGCAAAGAGAAAGTTAGGGTTAAAGTGAATCAAGACATCTGACCTCTGGAGTGCCTGTTTGACAGTGAGATATGCTGACTCACAGTCAAGGTTCCATTTTTAAGCCCAACCATTGCATAGAAGATTGTGTAACAGCTTCAAAAAGGTTATCAAATTTGGAATGAATTTGACATAATAATTCACCAGACCCAGAAAAGACCTTAATTAGGACACATTAGTAGGCTGAGGAACATTCGTGATTGCCTTTATTTTCTTTGTTACCATGTGAAGCCCCTTGTTGTCAATGATGTGCTCTAAGTATTCAAACAAGTCTTGGAAGAAGTCACACACTTTTCATTTTTACTCGTAACCCACATACTTGCAGCTATTTAGGGTCTCCTCCTGATTCCTCAAATGCTCTTCTTCTGTGGGTCAACATATCATTGAGGTAGTATTGTTCAGCTTTTAGTCCACTCAGCATGGTGGTCCATAAACCTCTGAAATGAGACTGGGCTGACATTCCTGAAGAAGGGCATGTGCCCGAAACGTCGAATCTTTTGTTCCCTAGATGCTGCCTGACCTGCTGTGCTGTTCCAGCAATAAAGTTTCAGCTTTGATCTCCAGCGTCTGCAGACCTCACTTTCTCCTGGGCTGACATGATCCCAAACAGGATCTATTTACAATAATAAAAGCCCCAGTGAGTCACTCTAGTCAGCAGGCTTTGGGATTCAACGGTGATTCCTATCTGCAGCTAGGTCCGTGAACGGACCTGCCTGCAGATAGGCCACTGAACAGATCTCCGGACATGGGTAATGGATATTTATCTGCACATAATGCTGAATTAACAGTAGCTTTGAAGTCATAACAGATTCAGATCATTAGGTTTGCCCAGTCACTGGTCCTTAACAGTTTGAGTAAACCTGCATCCATCAGCCTTATTAGTTCTGCTTCTATTTCTGAACAGATTGCGTATGGAACATTGCATGTCCTTAGGCTTTTGGGCTCAATATCTGGATTCAACTTGAATTTAACCTGGACTCCCTTCATTTCTCCAGGAGTGTCTTCAAAAACACTGCGGTACTTAGTTATGATGTTTTGTAGACCAGTTTTAGGGTCTACCATTTGCTCACAGCCCCCAAGTTTAATTTTGGTTTCTGTAGCTGTGAATGCTCAAATCGGCCTGGGTAATTTTCTTTCACAATATGGAGGGGTAGCTCAGCAGCTGGCTGTGTAGTTACACCATAACCATTATATCCCCTTTTAAGGGCAACACCTGCTCTGTACATGTCCTGGAAGTGATGTTGAAGTGATCGAGTTGCAGATGTCTCAGCTCTTAGTTGAAAGTTGCTTCAGGGAATAAGTGAAACTGCTGCCCCAGTGTCTACCTCCATTTTGATGGGTTTCCTGTCCAATTCAGGCACAATTCAAAATCCACGCAGATTGCCTTGGTCTGTGTGGAAGTTTAATTAAATTTCTCACCAGAGATGTTTGATTCATTAGGGGCATCCATGTCTTGCTCACAACCTTCTCCCTGGGATTTCACTGATTTTTCTTTGGCAGGCATTTTTCTTGACAGACCTGTTTTCTCTGGTAGGACCCAGTAATGTGGCCTGCACTCGGCCTTCTTGCACCGGCAATCAGTTTCAGAGTGTCCAGATTTGCCAGATCTGGGGCACTCCTGCTGCTGCATGGGTTTCTTTTGTACAGCCGTCATTTTATGTACTTTGGTGCAGGGTTCCTGATCTCGATTGGAACAGCTTCCCATTCATATCTAATTCTGAACATGGGATTTTTCTTCTGTTCCCTGCTTCCACACCCGAGCTTTCTCACATTGTGAGCTGCGCAGTATGGGCCCATTAGATTTCCATCTGTTTAAAGTTTGAATTGTCTTCTTTTGTTACTGTTCTCAAGGAGAAATCTGTCTTTTATCCCCATTCTATCTTTTCACAGATACAAAGTTGGGTACATTCCCTCTTCTTTTGGTCTGATGTCACCGCATGCCAGTGAGTGATAAAGAATTGCTTTTTTACTTCTCTCTCATACTAGCCAATTCCTCCTCATCACCAGTTTATCTGTACTGGGCAATCACTAGGCTGCAATTTGAATTAAATAATATATGATATTATCATTTAAAGCAAACCAGCAGAGAGGCTTTATTGTGATGTTGTACACTCTGTAAGAACCTAAAACAAGTCTAAACAAGCTCATGAACCCTGGCTGAAGCCTCATTAGTGTACAAGTGACTTACCTCTGGAAGGCCACTTCCCCAACATAACAAGCCCCAACCATGATACATAACAGAAAGTGTTAAGGTAATCAAGGGAGTAGAGTGGAACTTGGATAAGTGAAAGGTTAGTCTATCAGTCTACCAGGTAATTGAGGTGGGACCTCACTGAATATGAATTCTCTAATTGGGGCAGTTAACCTTGTCCAAGCAGAGAGTCCATGCTGACAGAAAGGAACAGGAGTGTCCCCTCCAACTCTATTTTGATTTAATCCCTGCCCTCCCCTTCACTGTTTGATCACACAGCATTGTCCTTTGATGTGAAGGGCACTGCTTGTCACTGATCACTTGGGTGTTTTATTTTCTTCCTGGTGGTGGAAATTGAATAAAGATTCATGCACCTTTTGTCTTTCACTGTGTCTTACACCTACACACACAAACATGGGTGCGGGGGAAAAATAAGCACTACCGTAGTTAAGCATTAGTGTGGGGGTAAAAGAAAAAAAAGAAAAAAAAGAATAGGAGTATCAGACATCCTGTTCACTCTGGCTCTGAGGGAGTTGGATCAGTGTCAAGGACTCTCCACGTGTAAATAAAAGGTGACTTGGTGACAGGATACCAGCCTCTGTGGAGTTATTTCAGGTAGATTTCCATGTGGGTTGTGATGGGGGTGTGGGTAGTCAGAGGTTAGGGTCAGGTGCCAACTAAGTTGATGAGTATCCAGGGTAGGTTGGAATTCTCGACATACGGGGCGGTCTGGGGGTTGTGTGGTCTAGCAGGATCTAATCTGATTCGGTCTGGCAATGTCAGATGAATCATGGGGAGTGTACTGATAATCAGCTGTTCCAAGATCTGGTCAGGGGGTTAGGTGTTGGGTTGGGGGTGTGGGCTGTTGAGTGTCATAGATCAGAGTTAGTTGGGGATATCAGTGGTGAATCATAGTGGTTCACTTTAGTATTTATCTAGGAGTGAGAGTACGATTTTAATCCTTTAGCATTTCTTGGATCGCTACTAACCTTCCAAATTCTCTGACTTTAAAGGATGTTTCAGAAAGTTCCAAATACAGGGAATTGTCCATCTGCAATTCCAATTTCTTGTGCAGTTTGCAAGGAGTCAGCTGCAACAGGAATTCCATAAAAGCCCAATGTTCAACTCCAGTCAATGCTACAGAAATGACTATATGGCCATTGGAATATTTTTACCCTTATTGATATCCATCCTGTTATGCCTTGTAAGAATTTTTAAGTTTCAGTGAGGTTGCCCATCATTCTATGAAACTGTAGAGAAGGTAGACCAAACTCTCAATCTCTCCTCATAAGAAAATCCCACCATCTCTAAGGTAATAAAAATCAATGCCATTGCACTGCTTTATGTCACATTTCTATGTTTTTGAAGATAAAATTAGGAAAGATTATTTTTGAACAGCACTTTCAGTTATAAAAACTTTCAGTGAAAAGAAAGGAAATAAAGTATGAGATATTGAGTCAGCATTCTGTTTGACCTCATAATTATTTTTATTGACTTAAACATTTTTCTCATTGAACTGACAGCAGGTAACTATCATAGGGGATTCTCTAGTTCGAGGTACAGACAGGCATTTCTGTGGCCAGCAGCGAAAAATCAGAATGGTGTGTTGCTTCCAGGATCAAGGGAGTCTCAGAGAGGGTGCAGAATGTTCTCACAGGGGAGAGGGGCCAGCAAGAGGTCATTGTCCACATTGGAACCAACGACATAGGAAGGGAAAAGGTTGAGATTCTGAAGGGAGATTACAGAGAGCTTGGCAGAAATTTATAAAGAAGGTCCTTGAGAGTAGCAATGTCTGGATTACTCCCCGTGCTACAAGCTAGTGAGAGCAGGAATAGGAGGATAGAGCAGATAAATGTATGGCTGAGGACCTGGTGTATGGGGGAAGGATTCACATTTTTGGATCATTGGAATCTCTTTTGGGGTAGAAGTGACCTGTACAAGAAGGACGGATTGCACCTAAATTGGAAGGGGACTAATATACTGGCAGGGAGACTTGCGAGAGCTGCTCAGGAGGATTTAAACTAGTAAGGTGAGGGAGTGGGACCCAGGGAGATAGTGAGGAAAGAGATCAATCTGAGGCTGGTACACAGATCACACAGCGAATCACACAGTCAGGGCAGGCAGGGACAAGGTAGGACTAATAAATTAAACTGCATTTATTTCAATGTAAGGGACCTTGCAGGTTCCAGGGTTTAAATGTTTTAGTAGGGTCAGAGGTGGGGGTATAAGAGGAGGAGGTGTGGCATTGCTTGTCAAAGATAGTATTATAGCTGTGGAAAGAACGATGGATGAAGACTCGCCATCTGAGGTAGTTTGGGCTGAGGTTAGGAATAGGAAAGGTGAGCTCACCCTGTTAGGAGTTTTT
>NC_057715.1:59194474-59196049 GCF_004010195.1 Chiloscyllium plagiosum | reverse complement strand
TGCTACAGGAAGGATAGAAAGGGAGGCAAGAGAAGTGGGGGGGGGGATCTTTTTTGATAAGGAATAGCATTACAGTGTGCTGAGGGAGGATATTCCCGGAAATACATCCAGGGAAATTATTTGGGTGTAACTGAGAAATAAGAAAGGGATGATTACCTTATTGGGATTGTATTATAGACCCCTAATAGTCAGAGGGAAATTGAGAAACAAACTTGTGAGGAGATCTCAGCTATCTGTTAGAATAATAGGGTAGTTATGGTAGGGGATTTTAACTTTCCAAACATAGACTGGGACTGCCATAGTGTTAAGGGTTTAGTTGGAAAGGAATTTGTTAAGTGTATACAAGACAATTTTGTGATTCAGTATGTGGATGCACCTATTAGAGAAGGTGCAAAACTTGATCTACTCTTGGGAAATAAGGCAGGGCAGGTGACTGAGGTGTCAGTGGGGGAGCACTTTGAGGCCAGCAACCATAGTTCTAATAATGATGGAAAAGGATAGACCAGATCTAAAAGTTGAAGTTCTAAATTGGAGAAAGGCTACTTTTGATGGTATTAGGCAAGAACTTTCGAAAGATGATTGGGGGCAGATGTTCGCAAGTTAAGGGACGGCTGGAAAATGGGAAGCCTTCAGAAATGAGATAACAAGAATCCAGAGAAAGTATATTCCTGTCAGGGTGAAAGGAAAGGCTGGTAGGTATAGGGAATGCTGGATGACTAAAGAAATTGAGGGTTTGATTAAGAAAAAGAAGGAAGCATATGTAAAGTATAGAAAGGATAGATTGAGTGAATCCTTAGAAGAGTTTAAAGGAAGTAGGGATATACTTAAGAGGGAAATCAGGAGGGCAAAAAGGTGTCATGAGATAGCGTTGGCAAATAGAATTAAGGAGAATCCAAAGAGTTTTTACAAATACATTAAGGACAAAAAGGTAACTAGTGAGAGAATAGGGCTCCTCAAAGATCAGCAATGCGGCCTTTGTGTAGAGTCACAATAAATGAGGGACACACTAAATGAATACTTTGCATCAGTACTTACTGTGGAAGAGGATGTGGAAGATATAGACTGGAGGGAAAAATGTCCATATTGCAGAGGAGGAAGTGCTGGATGTCTTGAAACGGTTAAAGGTGGATAAATCCCCAGGGCCTGATCAGATGTACCCGAGAACTCTGTGGGAAGCTAGAGAAGTGATTGCTGGGCCTCTTGCTGAGATATTTGTATCATCAATAGTCACAGGTGAGGTGCCAGAAGACTGGAGGTTGGCTAACATGGTGCCACTGTTTAAGAAGGGTGGTAAGGACAAGCCAGGGAACTATAGACCAGTGAGCCTGACGTCAGTGGTGGGCAAGTTGTTGGAGGGAATCCTGAGGGACAGGATGTACATGTATTTGGAAAGGCAACGACTGATTCGGGATAGTCAACATGGCGTGGGAAATCATGTCTCACTGAGTTTTTTGAAGAAGTAACAAAGAGGATCGATGAGGGCAGAGTGGTAGATGTGATCTATATGGACTTCAGTAAGGCATTCAACAAGGTTCCCCATGGGAGACTGATTAGCAAGGTTAGATCTCACGGAAT
>NC_057715.1:59162218-59194146 GCF_004010195.1 Chiloscyllium plagiosum | reverse complement strand
GAAGGCATTTGGTATGCTTTCCTTTATTGGTCAGAGTATTGAGTACAGGAGTTGGGAGGTCATTTTGCAGCTGTACAGGTCATTGTTTAGGCCACTGTTGGAATATTGTGTGCAATTCTGGTCTCCTTCCTATCGGAAAGATGTTGTGAACCTTGAAAGGATTCAGAAAAGATTTACAAGGATGTTGCCAGGGTTGGAGGATTTGAGCTACAGGGAGTAGAATGGGACTATTTGGCGTCGATCATTTGGCCCCGTTTTTTTGGCGCTCATTATTTTGGCGCTGACCTGTTTTGCCAGCAAAAAAAAGTCTTGTAGAGCCCGTAAGAAATTTGGTTTTATTGCATTGTAAGAAATAAATCTAATTATTTTTTATTCATATTTTTAACCTATTCATCGTAAAAACGAATTTCTACATTTTGCTACATTTATCAAACACATATAGATAACCATCGTGTGAAAATTTTGGTTCGTCTCCCTTTCTTAGAATGTATTCAGCCATTTCTGGTATGGGCTCTACAAGAAAATAGAAAGAACATTGTATTACAGCTTTCCAATGTGAAGACAGAAGGGTTTAAGTATCATCAAGGCAGTAGATGACTATTAACAATTGTTAAATGAGAAAATGATTACAAAATGAGATTTGAATCTGCATTGGGTTATTACATCTTTGACTATCAACTCTTGCTAGTTGAGAAAATTACATCGGGTCGTTAGTCATCCCCTCTTCTTTAACCAAACATTTATACTGAATTAGCGCCAAAACAGCTCAGCGCCAAAGTAATGAGGTCCAAAACAGTTTAGAGTCAAAACAGAGGGGCCAAATGATCGGCGCCAAAAGGGCGGTGTCAAAACGTACCCAACCCACAGGGAGAGGCTGATCAGGCTGGGGCTGCTTTCCTGGGAGCGTCAGAGGCTGAGGGGTGACCTTATAGAGGTTTATAAAATTGCGAAGGGCATGGATAGGGTAAATAGACAAAGTATTTTCCCTGGGGTCAGGGAGTCCAGAACTAGAGGGCATAGATTTAGGGTGAGAGGGGAAAGATATAAAAGAGATCTGCAAGGCAGCCTTTTCACACAGAGGATGATACGTGTATGGAATGATCTGCCAGAGGAAGTGGTGGTAGAATTGCAACATTTAAGAGGCATTTGGATGGGTAAATGAATAGGAAGAGTTTGGAGGGATATGGGCCGGGTGCTGGCAAGTGGGACTAGATTGGGTTGGGATATCTTGTCGGCATGGATGGGTTGGACTGAAGGGTCTGTTTCCATGCTGTACATCTCTATGACTCTATGACTCTATATGCAGAATCTTATTCTATGTTACTGATTTTCAAATGAACAAAATGTGATAAACATAATCCTTTTGAATCATTCTCCAATTTCAGTGTACAAATAGTTAGACAACAGTGAAAAAATCTTAAAGCAAATTGAAATTAAAAGCTAAAACAAAATGTGACACAAAGGTAAAATACAGTATGAAGAAGGAGAAACTTATTTAGCAGGACATAATTATACAGGGGGATAAGAGTATTGGAAAAAAAAACTCAAAATAAATAACCCAGACTTGTACCTCTTGTCAGAATTGTTATCATGTTTAATGTAAACATTTTTAAGGTAGAAGAAAAGCTCATTCATATAAACTTTAGAATTAAACATGCACATCCTAAAGTGTGTTTATAAAATTACTTCAGAATCGCAATGAATGAGGGAGGAGTTGTCATTTCATAGTCAGGTTGCTAAGTTGGGCATTCCACTGAGGGAAGGAATTGACAGGCTGTCCATTTCAACTGATGAATGTGTCTTTTCAGCTGTCAGATCCATATTGCAGCAAAGGCAATGGAAACCATGAAAGAGTCTTCAATCATTCATCCCAGCTGGAGACTGTGCAGACGTGAGTGACTGAAGGAAGACATTTAGAAAAAAAAAGACAAATACCAATTTAAAAAATCAGGCCACAATGAGATTATCAGATAGGTTAAATTCTCAAAATGGTTCTTAAACCAATTAATGCAAAGCTGAAGAAATGACACATTAATTTCATATTCTGCAGTCACATCCTGTCTGCTGGTGAAGATTTACCCTTGATGAAGCAAATTTAGTAATTCACATCTTTAAATGGACCATAATGTTATCTTTTAAGACAGCTCATAAATGTGTTTAATATTTTGTATTTAGCATCACTTCATTGTAGCATCAGCTTTGTCTTAGTCCAGTGAGGTGCATCACAATCTTCATTTGTCAGCTCACAGGTTGACTGCAACATTTAAATAAGATTGGAGCCCTGAAATCATGGGAACTTCTTCACAGTCAGATTGAGTGTCTGGCCAAAGGTTAAAATGGATTCCATGACATTTCTGCCTCCAAAACTATGTTCACAACTGACACCACCAGAGGACAAGAAGGGATGAGTTACCCTGCACTTGAAGGAAAATGCAATGTTAAATTTAGTGGTTAGTTGAAATAGAGAATGTAAGGTTGGAACCAAGCTTGACTCATAGAACCCCTATTTTGTGGAAAGAAGCCATTCAGTATATCAAGTCTGCACTGACCATTCAAAGAGCATTCCGCCCAGATCCCACTCCCACCCTATCCTCATAACCCCGTATTTACCATGGCTAATCCAGTGATCCTGCACATCTATGGACTTAGGAGAAAACCCACACACAGACAGGGAGAATGCAAACTCCACACTGGCAGTAACCTGAGGGTGAAATCAAACCCAGATCCCAGGCGTTGTGAGGCAACACTACTAGCCACTGAGCCACTGTGCTGTCCCAAGAATAAATCCTCCTTTGTGACTGGGAATTAAACTCAGGCCATGGTGGTGAAAGCATCAAATCCTAATCACTAGACTACTAGGGAAAAAAGCAAGTTGGTAAGACGGATTTATTAGAGTTGGTAAGACACATCATAATTACATTCAGCCACTTATGCTTCCTCAAAGAGTTCCAAAGCCTTACTAATAACATATATGAGTGGAAGTGAAAAATTGTGAAAATTAGTGAGAGCGATAATACTGTAGACCACTTCCAGTTTTACTTTAAGATTTTGAGTCAGGGTTTATCACAAATTTAACACAGCCCATGGGACAGGGAGATAGAGCTTGTCAAACTGCCAATGAGTACTTTGCAGATGTCACATTCATGGTATGCAAGGAAATGCTGGGCATATGGCATACACAGACTTTCTGAAACATTTTAGCGAAATGCCACACAGACACTGTAAAGAAAAGTAAAAGATATACAATTGGGAAAAGGATAGCAAACTATGTTTAAAAAGCTAGTTAGAATGGAGAAAATAATGATCAAGAGTGAATATCAGAATCCCAAGAAAGAATGCAAACAGAGTTAAAGAGAAAAAGATTTCTGGGTATCTTTCCCAGTAAATCTGTAGAAATCTCGATGGAAGGGAATGGTACTAAGTAAAAATTCCATCTCCCTAAGAATTGTAAACCAGTGACTCAGAAACTTCAATGACTTCATCAGAGGGACAAGTTAACATCGTGAATCCTTTCCTCTTTCTACCAAACCCAACCTAGAAACCAGAACATCTTACATTCTCGGATAGCGCACAACTACATCAGAATTATTACTTCGATAAAAAGGTTTATAAAACATCCTCTTGTACTATTGTTGTACTTCTTCTCTAAAAACAAATTACTTATGTGAAAAAAGCTGAAAAACCCTTCCTTCACTTTAGCAGGTTGATATCCTCACCTTTCTTACCCCTTTTCCATGTGACTCCATAATCATTAGTGTTCCCCTTATTTCCTCAGCCTTTAGGAGGAAACATATGGCACATAATACCGAGACCACATCAGATCATCTTCTGTAATTCGCGCTTCATTGAAAAAAGGCCTGACACTTGTAGGGAAATAACTCTGCTCTTGTCATAGATGTAACATTAGTGACTGAACACCTTTGTTTTCATCATGTCATCCTTGTGAGGATCCACGCTGATGCAAGTTTTCATCCAACTTTGTCTCCTAACCACCATCATGTTTTCTGCAGATGCTCAACTGCAATAGTGGAGCTGGAGATTACAGGAGGAGGAAGATGATGAAGAGGAGCAGCAGGAGGAAGAAGGAATCACAACTACCTGTTATTTGTAATGATGAAGCAAAAGGCAGGAAGGAGATCAAGTAAAGCAGTAAAAAAAAAATCAAGGTAGACTGAATTCCTTTCTTAAGCTCCAATAAATATCCCTCTGACCCAAATCCCTGATAGTCTCCCAGTGCAAACACGTGCTTACCTATTGCCACTGGCTTGCATATTTTCATCCAGGACCATTCAAATGGTGGATGGGTGGTGGACAAGAGGTAGTCACCTTCCCAGTTGAGTGCTACAGGAGGCCATGCTTCCAAACCCCGCCAACCTGGCACACATTACAAGTTGGGACTTTGCAGTGTTCTGTGATACTCAGTAGTGTAGGAAAAATGTCAACAATCCTTTGCAGTCCACAAGGCTAAGTGCCACAATCTTCCTTCTCCTACTTCATGACAATGTTGTAAATATAGGTCTCTTTAAGGACATCCTCAAGAGATCACACAAAGCAGCTGATGGCCAATCAGCACACATAATTCAAGGTTAGTTTTCCGGGCCAGGGCTGAACTGCCCTATCCCTCTCTCCAACACCGCTTTGATTTAGTTCCCTCTTTTGTTCCCCTAGCTTCCATTTCTGTTATTGTTACACTGCCCCTGGTGGGCAGTGCTTATAATTTGTTCCTTTTTAATTAGCTGAATGGATGATTTGGTGTGGTCTATAAATCATAAAGGAGTGTCTTTTTTATGTAAGGGGAAACGATAAGGAGAGGGAATCAACAGTTCAAGGTTTGCATTGAACTAAAATAATTATTAAAGACAAACTGACTACTGCTTCATGCATCAGCAAGTGGATAAGGAGAAATTCAACATCTCATACTCAAAGGGCCATAACTCACTCTGAGTTTGTCACTACATCTGCATCTCACTCAGACTGATGTAATACAATCCTCAGTTTATATGCATCTGTCTAGTCAAGGGCTGTTACCCACTTCATCCTCTCCAAGCACTAACCCTTCTCACCCTCTACTTTACCTATTCACTCTCTGGAGCACTCTAACACCTCTTCTGCTCACATACAACCACTAACTAACTTGGATCCATTTCCATCATACTCAATCCCTCCATTTGTCTCATTGCAAGAACCCAAGCCCACCAAACTAAGGGGTCTGAGACAGGTGGGGAAGTGCTGGATATCTGGTTCCTTGCTCCCTATGAGGAGAAAACAGTGGAACTGATCAAAGAGCCAGGCCATTTATGTTGGGGATTACAAAACACCAACTCGTTAAGCTTAATTTGTGCTTTGTTCCTCTAAATTATTCATTTTAGTTGCACAAGTTACTATCTGTCTTGTATAACTAATTCCCTCTGGTCCTTCATAAAGGAACTAACGGCACCCTGCAAACCTCCACAAAGATGCCATCAGTTTTACATTCACCTCTAAGGATGAAGCCAGTGAAGCCTCAGAGTATGCACTGCCAAATCACTCTAGCGCAGAGCTATTCACCTTGATGAGCGTTTTTTAATCTAGATTTGACTCGAGCACATTCTGCTGAGTACATCATTGATACTTTTTCCACAGTTGCTGTGGGAAGAGACACCTGAGATGTTTGATATTCAGAGGATTGCCGGAGGTCAGGCACTTGAAAGGGTTCAGAAAAGATATACAAGGATGTTGCCAGGGTTGGAGGATTTAAGCTATAGGGAGTGGTTGAATATGCTGGGGTTGTTTTCCCTGGAGTGTCAGAGGCTGAGGGGTGATCACATGGAGGTTTGTAAAATCATGAGGGGCATGGATAGGGTAAATAGACAAGGTCTTTTCCCTGCGGTCAGGGAGTCCAGAACTAGAGGGCATAGGTTTAGGGTGAAAAGGAAAAGATATAAAAGAGACCTAAGGGACAACTTTTTCACGTAGAGGGTTGTGCATGTATGACATCAGCTGCCAGAGGAAGTGGTGGAGGCAAGTACAATTGCAACATTTAAAAATCATCTGGATGGGTACATGAACAGGAAGGGTTTGGAGGGATATGGGGAAGATGCTGGCAGGTGGGACTAGATTGGGTTGGGATATCTGGTCGGCATGGACGAGTTGGACCGAAGGGTCTGTTTCTGTGCTGTACATCTCTATGACTCTATCTGACCATCTGTAGGTTGAAGACATGCTGCCAGTCTCAGCCATAACTGACTTGGTTACTGTGAAATGACAGGCACATAGACATCAGGAGGGTTTGACAGAGGCACTCAGTAAATTGGAATGAAGGATGGAGGAGTCTACCAAAATACTTACTAATTTGCGGCCTCCAGCATGCATGCACTTTCGAAAGATTGGAATCATCCTGAAGAGACAGGTCCTGCAGAATGCTCAGTTTCTGCCAGACTGCACTCATGCACTTAGATCATAGGTGTTAAGTATCAAGGGCAAGGCAAAAACACGAGGGCACAACTACCCAAGTCAATCACTGAGTAAGCTCCCTCCACCTCAGTGCTCCAGAACCCAGGCCTGCAATTAAACATAACTAACACCCTGGATGCATTTGTTGTTCATGAACTGGGAAGTGTAACACAGGTCACCAGTTGCACCTTGAAATAAACTACTGCCATAATAGGTCAGGGCAGCTATGACCTTAATAGCCATCAGAATGGGATTGTCACCCAGTCTTTCTAAAGGCAACTCCATCTCCAGAATATTATATATATCGACGATGATGGGGCAGAATGGCCTCCCAACAGTGGGCGTGAGGTAGAAGAACAAATAGGTAAACAGATTATGGAAAGATGTAAAGGCAATAGGGTAGTGGTGATGGGAGATTTTAATTTTCCCAACATTGACTGGGATACACTTAACATCAGAGGTCTGGATGGGGTAGAATTTGTAAGAAGCATCCAGGAGAGTTTTCTAGAGCAGTATGTCAATAGTCCGATGAGGGAAGGGGCCATACTGGACCTGGCACTGGGGAACGAGCCAGGACAGGTGGTAGAAGTTGCGGTGGGGGATTTCTTTGTGAACAGTGACCACAATTCTGTAAGTTTTAGAATATTCATAGATAAAGAAGAGAGTGGCCCTAAGGGAAGAGTACTAAGTTGGGCCAGGGCAATTATATCAAAATTAGGCAGCAGCTCAGAAATATGGATTGGACACAGCTATTTGAAAGGAAGTCCACATTTGAGATGTGGGAGGCTTTCAAAGATAGGTGAAAGATAGTGCAGGACAGGCATGTCCCATTGAAGGCAAAGGATAGGAAGGGCAAGATTCCTGAACCATGGATGACAGGAGAAATTGTACGACTAGCCAAGAGGAAAAGGGAAGCATACATTAGGTCTAGGTAACTAAGAACAGAACGGGTCCTGGAAGAATATCGAAAGAGTAGGACAAGTCTTAAACGAGGAATCAAACAGACTAAAAGGAGTAATGAAATAGCTTCAGTGAGCCTAATTAAGGAGAATCCCAAAGCATTTTATTCTTATCTAAGAAACAAGCGGGTAACTAGAGAAAGGATTGGTCCACTAAAGGATAACGAAGGAAGGCTGTGTGTCGAACCTGAGAGAATGGGTGAGATTCTGAATGATTACTTTGCATCAATGTTCACTGAGGAGAGGGACATGATGAATGTTGACATTAGAGATAGAAGTTTGATTAGTC
Organism: Chiloscyllium plagiosum; assembly: GCF_004010195.1. Lineage (NCBI taxonomy): Eukaryota > Metazoa > Chordata > Chondrichthyes > Orectolobiformes > Hemiscylliidae > Chiloscyllium > Chiloscyllium plagiosum. The sequence continues at coordinate 59,186,466 of NC_057715.1, read as the reverse complement.
TGGATCACATTGACATAAGTAGGGAAGATGTGTTGGGTAGGCTAGAGGTTATTAAGGTGGACAAATCCCTAGGACCAGATGGGATCTATCCCAGGTTGCTGAGGAAGACAAGAGAGGAAATAGCTGGGGCCCTGACAGATATCTTTGTGGCATCCTTAAACACAGGTGAGGTGCTGGAGGACTGGGAGGTTGCTCATGTTGTCCCCCTGTACAAGAAGGGTAGTAGGGATATTCTGGGTAACTACAGACCAGTGAGCCTGATGTCGGTGGTGGGAAAGTTGCTGGAGAAGTTACTGATGGCTAGGATCTATTTATATTTAGAAAACAATGGGCTTATCAGTGATAGGCAACATGGTTTTGTGCAGGGAGATCATGCCTTACCAACTTCTTTGAGGAAGTGACCAAGTTGATAGATGAAGGAAGAGCTGTTGAAGTCATATACATGGACTTCAGTAAGGCGTTTGATAAGGTTCCCCATTGTAGACTAATGGAGAAAGTGAAGTCACATGGTGTGCAGGGTGTTCTAGCTAGGTTGATAAAGGACTGGTTGAGCAACAGGAGACAGAGCGTAGTAGTTGAAGGGAGTTTCTCAAAATGGAGAAAGGTGATCAGTGGTATTCTACAGGAGTCAGTGTTGGGGCCACTGTTGTTTGTGATATACATAAATGATCTGGAAGAGGGCACTATTCGTACGATCTGCAAGTTTGCAGATGACACGAAGATTGGTGGAGTAGCAGAAAGCATAAGGGACTTTCAGAGAATAGAGGAGGATATAGATAGACTGGAGAGTTAGGCAGAAAAGTGGCAGATGGATTTCAATCCAGAAAAATGTGAGGTGATGCATTTAGGCAAGACTAATTCTAGAGCGAATTATACAATGAATAGAAGAGCCACTTCTCAGCTCCTTGGCCCATCTGATCAAGATCACATTGTAATCTGAGGTAACCTTCTTCGCTGTCCACCACACCTCCAATTTTGGTGTCATCAATAAACTTACTAACTATACCTCCTGTGTGTATATTCAAATCATTTATACAAATGACGAAAAGTAGTGGACCCAGAACCGATCCCTGTGACACTCCACTTGTCACAGGCATCCAGTCTGAAAAACAACACTCCACCACCACCGTCTGTCTTCTACCAGTTCTGTATCCAAATGGCTAGTTCTCCCTGTATTCTATGAGATCTAACCTTGCTAACCAATCTCCTATGGGGAACCTTGCCAAACGCCTTACTGAAGTCCATATAGATCATGTCTACCGCTCTGCCGTCATCAATCCTCTTTGTTACTTTTTCAAAAAACTCAATCAAGTTCATGAGACATGATTTTCCATGCACAAAGCCATGTTGACTATCCCTAATCAGTCCTTGCTTCCAAATACAGGTAAATCCAAATACATGTAAGTCCCTCAGGATTCCCTTCAATAACTCGTCCACCACAAACGTCACGCTCACCAGACTACATAATCCTGGCTTTTCTTTACCACCTTTCTTAAATAATGGCACCCGCATTAGCCAATCTCCAGTCTTCTGACACTTCACCTGTGACTATTAATGATACAAATATCTCAGCAAGGGGTCCAGCAATCACTTCCCTAGCCTCCCACAAATCACTACAGTACACCTGATCAGGTCCTGGGGATTTATCCACTTTTACGCACTTCAAGACATCCAGCACCTCCCCTTCTGTAATATTGGCATTTTTCAAGATGTCACCATCTAATTTCCATATCTTCCATGTCCTTCTCCAGAGTGAACACTGATGCAAAATACTCATTTAGTATCTCCCCATGTCTTGCAGCTCCACACAAAGGCTGCCTTGCTGATCTTTGAGGGGCCCTATTCGCTCCCTAACGTTTTGTCCATTTTGTCCTTAACGTTTTTGTAAAAACCTTTTGGATTCTCCTTAACCCCATTTGCCAAAGCTATCTCATGTCCCTTTGTACATCTTTTTGTCTCTATTAATCTATGACAACTTCACCAACGGTGTTTTTAGATTAGATTACTTACAGTGTGGAAACAGGCCCTTCAGCCCAACAAGTCCACACTGACCCACCGAAGCACAACCCACCCAGACCCATTCCCCTACATTTACCCCTGCACCTAACACTACGGTCAATTTAGCATGGCCAATTCACCTAACCTGCACATCTTTAGACTGTGGGAGGAAACCAGAGCACCCGGAGGAAACCCACGCAGACACGGGGAGAATGTGCAAACTCCACACAGGCAGTCGCCTGAGGCGGGAAATGAACCCAGGTCCCTGGCGCTGTGAGGCAGCAGTGCTAACCACTGTGCCACTGTGCCACCATGCCGCCCAAGTGTTCTCCATGTAAGATGCATTGTCAGATAAATGTTGGATCATGTCAGAATAGCAACGCAGTTTTATTTAAAGAATTCCTGAGGTTTTACATTCGTCACAATGAAACCTCATGTTGTGCTCTTTCAGAGTGTGTCAAGGAATCTTCCTGAGGAGAATAAAGTCATATCTTGATAAGGAACTCTAAGCTATGTGGCCTTATCCAATTGCATAGTGTACACCCAAAGCTTTTCTATTACTTGAGAGTGGAATTCTGCCAGCATGTATGGAGAAGTCTCTTCTACACCGTAGCCCATGTCTTTGCATACTTACATTTCAGTGTAAGAGTCTGGCAGCTGCAATGTTTTGTCTTCCAGAACTTGCTGTGGAATGTCCTTGGCAAAAAGGAATTTCAGTTTCTTGTTTTCATGGCACTTGTTTATTTGACAAGATAAGGCGGTGCACACAATGTAATGGTCATGATTGTTTGAGATCACATATTAACATCTGCATTCTTCAACAGCTACTGACTTTTCAATTAAGTGCGAACTGAAGCCAGAGGAGAGGCATTTCTTAATCGGTGGATGGTTGATTGTCTTTGGAAGGGCCTTGGAATCAAAATTGCTTTCCACTATCAAAGGGAAAAAAGCAGTAGCTTATTTGACCAACTTTGTATGTGGTGTCAACCATCTTGTGAAGTTATTGAGTAGTTGACTTTCGATCTGCAATGGCAAGTCGTAGAGTCACACAGCACAGAAACAGATCCTTTGGCTCAACCTGTCCATGCCGACCAGGTTTCATAAACTGAACTAGTCCCATTTGCCTTTTCTGGCACACGTTCCTCTAAACCTTTCCTATCTATGTACCTGCCCATGTTCGTGTTAGTGACTTGAACACTCCACTCATGACACATCAATTTCCCCACACTCTTCATATTCCCTTTTCTGTTGCAGTCATTGATTTTTCAGCCTAGATATTTTCAATTGAATCACTTAATACAAGTCTTCAGTATCTACTTTATCACCAGAGCCCATTACTCTGGAAATTTTCATGCCCTGATTAACATGACACCCTTCCATGTAGAGTACAAACTGTGATCTGCTTAATACCTCGTTTCAGAGCTCTGAGTATCCTTTAACTATGAGGTCCCAACCTACCGTGTTCAATTGTGCTCTATCACAATGACTATTCCCTCAGTGACCCAGTGCAATGAAGTCGATTCCCAAAGTTGATCTGTCTGCTGTCCACAGGATTCCATCTCAACATTATTGAACAAATCCCGACAAATAACTATGGCCCATCCCAGACTAACTTGGCAAGGAAGCCCTGACTGACGATGACCACTCTCATTCCCTTGATTGATATCTCTAACCCCCAACTATTTGCACTTGACTTGCATGACTGACCATGGCCCGAACCCCTGGACTGAAATCAGAGTGTGTCCCCTGCCTCACTGTAGTTCGCTTTCTTAAACAATCTTCTTCTTTGACTTTGACACCACCATTTGCTTGAAGTGCAGGCACATGCTGTAGCTTTGATATTGATGTACCACGGTGTCCTACCGTGACATGTCCATCCCATGTGTGACTGTTACATTTACTGTTCTCCACCATTACAAGCGGCCTGCTTCTCCTTCTGTCCTATGACCCAAGGTAAACCAGAGAGGCTGGCAACTTGTAACTCTGCACTCAGACCTTTTACACTGAGAAAGCAGCGTGCATGCACAGAGGATGGCAGCCTCTAAGACAAGTGCAAAAGTCAATAAAAGTTATCATTATAAAAGCTAAGCACCATGTCGGCACAATGGCCTCTTGTGTGTTTCCATGAGATGCGTGGTTATCCATGCATGCAGTCATCTGGCAAAAGCACGTTAAGCGTCCCTCAGTTTCAAAGTTGTAATGAAAGCCTGAAATGGTGCTTATGTTGGCTTGAAGCAAGCATGCTGATGTGGTGAGGCTGGTGGATGAATGGATCAGGAGGTGGGAGGGTATGGGACATGCAGAGATGTTGTACAGGAGAGTGAGTTACATAATGGCCAGGACAAGCATTCACTGGCCCAGTTTCCAGGCCCATGCTCTGTTTTACCTGTCAGGCATTTGCAGCATGTAGTTTCTTGCTGGCAGAGACAAGAATTGAAAGTATAATATGAATATTATGAGTAGGCCTGTTAATGATCTAAAAATGTAATGAGTGCCAGCTATTTGCCACTTTAAAGCAAGATTCTGAACTCACCAATTAAGCTGAAGGGGAGATTCTTCATGTTGTACTCAATACCAATAATCATTTTTTTAAAAAAAAGTTCTTGCCTTTGTTAGATACTTACTCACCACTACTCTTGCCCCACTCGAGATGGAAAACCCATTCTAGAGAATGTCACGTACAAATTGTAGATGGTACCAATTAATAGGGGACAGTAACTGGCAATAATAGGGTTAAAGCATTGTAAAGCAACATAGACATAATTTATGAGTTGACATGCCTATGGCAAATATATTTCACTGTAAGCAAGTGTTGGGTCAGGAACATTGAGGCAGCAAATAGTCACCATAGAGCTCTAGTCAAAAAGTGTGCTGCTGGAAAAGCACCACCAGTCAGGCAGCATCTGAGAAGCAGGAAAGTTGACGTTTTGAGCATGAACTCTTCATCAGGAATTCCAACTCTCCTACTCCGTGGATGCTGCCTGTCTGGCTATACTTTTCCAGCACACTTTTTGACTCTGATCTGCAGAACTCACTTTCTCCCACCTTTACCATAGATTTTTAAACTGAATTGTAATAATGGTGCTATTGCTCTGGCAGATAGGTCCCCTACTTTCACAAGACCCTCAGTCTCCTGGCTGCTTAGAATCCTAACTTAAAGATTGGACAATTTTTGTCTCTAACTGGGGTCACAGCAGGAGAAGGGTTGGGAAACATAATGTGAGGTCATTCTCTTTGGACTGAGAAAGACAAATTGATATATGTTTCAAATGCTCCAAAGCCAGAAATTGTTGAGTCTACGTTCATCTGAGAAATAAAAAGCAATCAAAAAAGTGAATAGAACAATTGTTGTTATCTCAAGGGGCAGAATACAAGGAGTAACAGGTTATGCTTCAGTTCTCTACCGCCTTGGTAATATACTATTTCGAGAGCAATTTTCAATTATGGGCATTGTTCTTCAGAAGGATATATTGACCTTGGAGGGGAAACAGCCCAGATTTACTAAGATTGTTCCAGGATTTAGAAAGTTAAAATCTGAAGAAATTTTGCAAACGGGTTTGTATTCATTTGAATACAGAAGATTGAGAGATGAAATGGTAATAGTGTTTAACAAGCTAAGTGAAATTTACGAGGTAGATACCGAATAACAAATACCTAGTGAGGAAATACAGAGTAAAGGAACATTGTAGAAGTTTACTATGAACAAACTGGCTGCTGTGTCTCTGACATTGCATTTTGGAAGTACTTTGTTGACTATAAAGTACTTTGGGATATGAAAAGTTATGAAAAGTGCTATTTAAATGCAAGCCTTTCTTTCTTTAGAATAGATGTGAAAACATATATGCAGGAGGCTTAATTTTATTTTAAGCAACACTTATTGTTGATTTAATTAAAAAGTACAGTCATAAATTATGAAAAACCTTTGCTGATGAAGGAAGAATTTATTAGAAATTCCTATCAGGAACTTGAGTCTGTGCTTTGCATGAATTTTCATCCCATATTTAACAGGGAAAAGATCACTGGCAGCTTTCTCAAATACTCTTGGTATTCACTCCTGCAAGTGCTGCACTGGGAACAGAGTTTAATAAAGATAATGTCACTCTCTTTCATTTGTGGAGTACAAGGGTTAAATCTAGCCAAGATAAAGCAGGTGAAGGTCTCCTTTCAGTGACATCTATTCAAGGCCATAGTCTAATTGAATTTAAGCAATCCTTGTCAAACCTCCTCTGTGAATGAAGGACATATCTCTTTTCACTTTCATTTATTTTCTCCTGAGCTCTGTCTTGAATAGAAATAAGCTATCACATTTCTTCCCCAGTGCTGAAAGGTGGCTGTTATATTGAATGGAATGTTCAGATAGTGGAAATTAGCCAAGAATAATTTCTACATGATAGATCGGTGAAGAGACAACATAAAAATTACACCACAGAAACAAATCGTTGAATCAAACTGAACTTTGCCTCATTTCATATCAGCACAACTCTCCTTCTGCCTTGCTTCATTTAATTAGATCAGTAGCTCCTTCTGGTTCTTGAGTTAAATTTTTGAATCTGTGTTTAAGTGAATTTAGGGAACAGATAAATCAAACTATCAAAGTTAAGATTGTATGTTCCTTCATTTGTGCTTTAATTTGTTCTTATGTTTCTTGATTTTTCTTAATAAGATGATAAAGTATCACAACTATGGGTTTGCAACTTATTTTGAAATATTTAACCTGATGAAGAATAACTGATCTGTCAAGTTGAGAGTAAAAGAAGAGAAAGAGATTGGTGCTGTAAATGAAATACACTTGAAGAATTTCCCTGTCATTCTGTCTACAGTGTCGTAGGCTGCAGATGCAGATTCACAGGCAACAGACACTTTGACTGCAGAATGATTTATGCCACCTGCCAAATATCTATGAGCCCCACACATTTGTCATTAAGAAAATACTAATAAAGGTGGATTTAATTGTCATCACAATACAACCAAACTGAGTATCAATTTAATAAATATTGGAGAAACATTAAAAACAGATTGGACCACCCATGGACACAAAAATAGAAAGTGATAATGAACAGTTCTATTGTGTTGATGTTACCGCAGCCAATACAGTAAAATTATGGTCACAATATCTTCTTGGTTGTATAATAAAGTAAGAAATGCCAAATTGATTGATCTGACACTTCTGTCTCTGAATGTAATCAACAGAAATATTGATGAAACAGACGAGTTGTGGGGGAAGGACATGTCGTCAAGAAATGAGATGCTCCATTAAGTGAGTTAATAATACAAAGAACATTATCCAATTCTTAGTGTAACTTTAAACATCATTCATGACCTTGGACTTCTTGCAATACTGAAGGGATGGACAAAACAATTATACTGCTTTGATATTGCATGGCACACTGTAATACAAGCGTACATGATTAAAGGCAAAGGAACGACTGCTATTTGAAGCTTTTTAACGTTAAGCTGAAGACATCTCACATGACAAAATAACTAGATTTTACATTTGAGGCACAAGGGAGTCATGGCCTAATGGTATTATTACTGGACTTTTAATCCAGAATTTAGATAATCTTCTGGGATTCTGGCTCAACCCCTGCCCTGTCAGATAGTGGAATTTTAATTCATTATCTGGAGTTAAGAGCCCAATGATGATCACAAAACCACTGCCAATTGTTGGAAAAACTCGTTACTATTAAGGGAAGGAAACTGCTGTCCTAACCTGGTCGAGCCTGCATGTGATTCCAGATCCACAGCAATGTGCTCAGCTTTTAGCTGCCATCTAAAAGCCACTCAGTTGAGCATGGAAACAGAACCTTTGGGCAAATTCATCCATGATCACCAAATATTCTAAATTAATCTAGTCCTCCTTGCCAGCACTTGGCCCATATCTCTCTCAACCCTTCCTTTCATGTACCATTTTAAATGCCGCAACTGTATCAGACTCAGACTTTCTCTGGCAGCACATTCCATACACACACCACTCTCTGTGTGAAAAGGTTATCCCTTAGGTCCCTTTTAAATCTTTCCCCTGTCACCTTAAACATATGCCCTCTAGCTTTTGACTCAGCTACACTGGGGGAAAGGCCTTGGCTATTCATTCTATCCATGCCCCTCATGATTTTATAAACCTCTGTAAGTCCACCCCTCAGCCTCCGACACTCCAGGGAAAATAACCACGGCCTATTCAGCCTCTCCCTATAGCTCAAACCTTCCAGCCCCAGCATAATCTTCATCAATCTTTTCTGCACCCTTCCAAGTTTAAAAACATCCTTCCTATAGCAGGAGACCAGAATTGAATGTAGCATCTCAAAAGTGGCCTAACCAATGTCCTATATAGATGCAACGTGACATCTCCACTCTTGTACTCAGTGCACAGAGTAATAAAGGCAATTGGATCAAATGCCTTCTTCACTACCCTATCTACCTGTGAATCCACTTTTGAGGAGCTGCGAACCTGCACCTCAAGATCTCTTGGTTCAGCAACACAACCCAGGATTCTATCACCAAGTAAGTACAAAATTTGCTGTACAAAAATGCAACACCTCACATTTATTTAAATTAAACTTCATCTGCACTCCTCAACTCATTGGTCCATCTGATCTCAAAGTCCCATTTTGCTCTGAAATAACCTTCTTCACTATCCACTACACCACCTATATTGGTGTCATCTGCAAACTTACCAACTATTCCTCCTATATACACATTCAAATCATTTATATAAGTGACAAAAAGCAATGGACCTATCAACAATCCTTACAGCACACCGCTGGTCACAGGCCTCCTGTCTGAAAAATAAGTCTTCACTATCACTATCCCTGGATATGTTCTGTCAAACAGGTAGGATAAACGCAACAGAGGTGGTGACACAGTGGTACACTGTCAGGAGGGAGTTGGCCTGGGAGTCCTCAACATTGGCTGCAATACCATGAATTCTGATGGCATCAGGTCAAACATAGTCCAGGAAACCTCCTGCTGATCACTGCATACATCCTAGCTCTGCTGAAGGATGAACAACATTTGGAGGATGCCCAAAGGGTGGCAAGGGTGTAAAATGTACTCTGGGCAAGGGATTTCAATGTCCAAGAGTGCTCATCAGCCTCACTACTGACTAAGCTGGTCGTGCCTGAAGGGACATAACTGCTAGATTGGGTCTACAGCAGGTGGCGAGGAGACCACTAAGAGGGAAAAACATATTTGACCTCATTCTCCAAAAGCTGCCAGCTGCAGATGCATCTGTCTACGACAGTATCAGTAAGAGTGACCACCACACAGTCTTCATCGAGACAAAGTCCCACCTTCTCAATGATGACACCTTACGTTATGTTGTGAGGCACTACCAGCATGCTGAAAGGAGACGACTCAAGACTGGACATCGATGAGGTATTGTGGACCACCTACAGCAGCAGAATTGTACTTCAAAATAGCCTGCAAGCTTATAGTCTGGCATATTCCCCCTCTCAACCATTATTGTCAAGCCAGGAAATAAATACTGGTTCAATGAAGGGCGGCATGCCAGGAGCAGCACTAGGCATATCTAAAAATGAGGTATCAACCTGCTAAAGCTACAAAACAGGACTATTTGTATGCCAAACAGCATAAGTAATAAGTGATAGATAGAGCTAAGCCAGCCCACAGCAAACAGATCAGATATAAGCTCTGCAGTCCTGCCAAACCCTGCCGTCAATGGTGCTGGACAATCAAACAAATCACTGGAGGAGGAGGTTCCATAAATATCTTCATCCTCATTGATGGAAGAGACTAGCACATCAGTGCAAAAGATAAGGCTGACGCTTTCGCATAATCTTCAGCCAGAAGTGCTGAGTAGATGATCCAACTCGGTCTCCTCTTACAGAGGCAATGAGCAACATTCCGGTTAAAGTACTGAAGACTTCTGCTCCAGAACTTGGCACAACCAAGCCAAGTTGTTCAGGTACAATTACAACACTGGCATCTACCTGACAATGTGAGAAATTTCCCAGGTTTGTCAGTATACTAAAAGCAGGACAAATCCAATCTGATCAATTATCACCCTGTCACTGAAGTGATGGAAAGTGTCATTAACCATGCTATCAAGGAGCACTTGCTTCACAATAACCTGTTCACTGATGCCCAGTTTGGGTTCCTCCAGTGACAATCAGCTCCTGACCTCATTACAGCCTTGGCTTAAACATTGACAAAAGAACTGAATTCCAAAGATGCGGTGAGAGTGACAGCCCTTGACATCATGGCCTCATATAACTGAGTGTGGCATCAAGGGGCCCTAGCAAAACTGGATTCAATAGGAACTAGGGGAAATTTTATGAGATTTTGTGCCCTTGTTCAAGAAGGGCAGTAGGGATGGCCCAGGTAATTATAGACCACTAAGCCTTACCTCTGTTGGAGGAAAAGTATTGGAAAGGATTATAAGAGATAGGATTTATTATCATCTAGCAAGCAACAATTTGATTGCAGATAGTCAACATGATTTCTTCAAGGGCAGGTCATGTCTCACAAACCTCATTGAGTTTTTTGAGAAGGTGACCAAGCATGTGAATGAGGGAAGGGCAGTTGATGTGGTGTACATGGACTTCAGTAAAGCCTTTGATAAGGTTCCACATGGTGGGCTTTTGGAGAAAATGCAGAGGCATGGAATTGAGGGTGATTTAGCAGTTTGGATTAGAAACTAGCATTCTGTAAAAAGTCAGCGAGTGGTGGTTGATGGAAGATATTCAGCCTGGAGTCCGGTTATTAGTGGTGTGTCATAAGGATCTATTTTGGGACCACTGCTGTTTATCATTTTTATAAATGACTTGGATACAGGCATAGGTGGATGAGTTAGTAAGTTTGCAGATGACACTAAAGTCATTGGAGTAGTGGACAGTGTGGAAAAATGTTGCAGGTTGCAAGGGAATTTGGATAAACTGCAGAATTGGGCTGAGAGATGGCACATGAAGTTCAATGCAGATAAATGTGAGGTGATTCACTTTGGGAAGAATAACAGGAAGGCAGAATACTGCGTCAATAGAAATATTCTTGGTAGTGTGAATGTGTAGAGGGATCTTGGTGGACATGTACAAAGATCTCTGAAAGTTGCCACCCAAGTTGATAGTGCTGTTAAGAAGGCATATAGTGTGTTAGGTTTTATTGACAGCGGGATTGAGTTCCGGAGCCGTGATGTCATGCCGCAACTGATAATACACTAGTGCAGCCATTACGGGAAGGATGTGGAAGCATTGGAAAAGGTGCAGAGAAGATTTACCAGGATGTTGCCTAGTCTGGAGGGAAGGTCTTATGAAGAAAGGCTGAGAGATTTGGTTCTGTTCTCATTGGAGAGAAGAAGGCTAAGAGGGGATTTAATAGAGACAAAGAAGATGATCAGAGGATTAGATAGGGTGGATAGTGAGAGTCTTTTTCCTAGGATGATGATGGTGGCTCATAAGAAAGAGGAATAGAAGGAAATCAGTATTAGTATGGAAATGGTATTGGGGAAACTGATGGGATTGAAGATTTATAAATTCCCAGGGCTTGATAATCTACATCACAGCATACTTCAGGCAATTGTCTTATAAATAATGGAAGGCTTGGGCAGCATGGTAACTCAGCGGTTAGTACTGCTGCCTCATAACACCAGAGGCCTGGTTTCAATTTCAACCTCAAGCAACTGTCTTGAGTTGGATTTGCACGTTTTCTCCACGTCTGCATGGGTTTACTCTGGGTTTGCTGGTTTCCTCCCATTATCCAAAGATGTGTAAGTTAGGTGGATTGGCCATGCTAAATTGCCCAGAGAGTCAAGGACATGTCAGTGAGGTGGATTAGCTGTAGGAAATGCAACGTTATTGGGAAGGGAGTGGGTCTATGTGAGATTCTCTTTGGTATGGATTCAATGGGCTGAAGAGTCCACTGCTATGTTTCTATGATGATGATTCTTTTGTGGTTCTCTTTCAAGGCTCTGTAGTCTCTGGAACTATTCCTCTGGATGACAGGCCAATTTAACCCCACACCTAATTAAAACAGGAGGTAGAGATGAAACAGAAATATAAATCTGCTAGCCTGACATCAATAGTGGGGAAATGTTGGAGTCCACTATAAAATATGTAATAGTGGAGCACTTGGAAAACAGTGACAGAATTGGAAAGAGTCAGCAAGGATTTACAAAACGGAAATTGTGCTTGACAAATCTACTGAAAAATTTAAGAATGTAATTCATAGTCAGTGGATGTTGTTAACTTAGACATTTAGAAGGTATTCAATAAAGTCTCACATTAGAAATTAAGATGTAAAATTAATGTGCATGGAATTAAATGTATTGAATGTTCATGAATAAAGAATTGGGTGACAGACAGGAAACAAAGAGCAGAAATAAATGGATCTTTTTCTGAAAGGCAGACCATGACTCGTGGAATACTGCAGCGATCAGTGATTGGACCCCAACTATTAGCAAAGTTTATCGATAAGTTAGATAATAAAACTAATTGTAATGTCTTCAAGTTTGTAAATCACACAAAGCTGAGTGGGAGGGTGAATTGTGAGGAAGATGGAGAGATGCTTCAACATGGTTTGAACAAGTTGAGTGAGTAGCATATATGAATAATTGAATCAGGTTAATAACCCCAATCAAGGAACTCATATTCTCATGGCTGACACTGTTACAATCACTGCAACATTCTCAATACTCCTGAAATTTCCAAAATCCTTGAGTTCTCAATGGATGGAAGTGCCTGTAATTTATTTAATCACTGCTGTTGGCTTTTGAGGTGATGAGAAGAAAGCCAGAAAAGAGAGAGTGTTCCAGCCCTTCGTGTTACTGATGAATTTTCTTTGGTTCGATTACTGATTTTGCTAGGAAACATATTTCTTTATCGTATACTGAATGATATCATATTGAGTCGAGAGTGTGGTGCTGGAAAAGCACAGCAGGTCAGGCAACATCTGAGGAGCAGGAAAACTGACGTTTCAGGCAAAAGTTCTTCATCATGAATGAGGCTGGGAGCCTTGGGGGTGGAAAGATATATATGAGGGGGGCGGGGCTAGGGCAAAGGTAGCTGAGAATGCAATAGGTGGATGGAGGTGGGTGCGAAGGTGATAGGTTGGAGAGGAAGGTGGAGTGGATAGGTGGGAAGGAAGATGGACAGGTAGGACAAGTCATGAGGATGGTGCTGAGCTGGAAGTTTGGAACTGGGATAATGTGGGGGGGAGGGGACATGAGGAAATTGGTGAAATCCACATTGATGCCATGGGGTTGGAGGGTCCTGAGGCAGAGGTTGAGGTGTTTTCCTCCAGGTGTCGGGTGGTAAGGGAGTGGTGATGGATGAGGCCCAGGACCTGCATGTCCTCGGTGGAGTGGGAGGGAGGGTTGAAGTGTTCGGCCACGGGGCTGTGGGGTTGATTGGTGCAGGTGGCCTCAAGATGTTCTCTGAAGTACTCTGCATGTAGGCGTCCTGTCTCTCAATGTAGGGGAGACCACATCGGGAGCAACAAATACAATAAATGATGTGTGGAAGTGGAGGTGAAACTTTGATGGATGTGGAAGGCTCCTTTAGGGCCTTGGAGAGAGGTGAGGGGGGAGGTGTGTGCACAGGTTTTGCAACTCCTGTAGCGACAGGAGAAGGTGCCAGGAGAGGAGTATGGGTTGTTAGGGAGCGTGGATCTAATGAGGTAGTCGCAGAGGGAACGGTCTTTACGGAAAGCAGATAGAGGTGGGGAGGGAAATATATCTCTGGAGGTGGTAGATGGTGGAAATGGCAGAGGATGATGCCACTCCCTTACCACCCAACATCTGGAGGAAGAAAGCCTCATCTTCCACCTCAGGACCCTCCAACCCCATGGCATCGATGTGGATTTCACAAGTTTCCTCATTTCCCCTCCCCCACCTTATCTTCCAGCTCAGCACTGCCCTCATGACCTGTCCCATTTGTCATTCTTCCTTCCCACCCATCTGCTCCACCCTCCCCTCAAATCTATCACCATTACCCCCACCTCCATCCACCTATCGCAGTCTCAGCTACAGTCCCCCCATCAATTTATCTCTCCACCCCTGAGGCTCCCAGCCTCATTCCTGATGAAGGGCCTTTGCCCCAGATGTCGATTTTCCTGCTCCTTGAATGCTGCCTGATCTGCTGTACTTGTCCAGCATCACACTCTTGACTCTAATCTGCAGCATCTGTCGTCCTCACTTCTGCCTGGATATCATATTGCCCGACTGTGTGTTAATTCAGCATCCAGGCAATTAAAATAAGTCAACTCCAGTTCACCATTTTCCTTTGAACCCCAATCTCCACCACATAACACAGAGCATGAGTGGGAACCAGAACTGGCAGATTATTCATTCTCTATAAATAAATAATTGAGTTAATGAAGCTGGCTAATGCTCAATTAGTCTTGATAATACACTGCTGATGTCAAAAGTATGCTGGGTAAGTTGTTATTAAGTGCTGACATGAGCAAAAACAGGAAGGAAGGTGGGTACCTCAGCCAGGGACCCACTACATGCAGCAGTGGTACTCCCAAATTTTCACCCCAACCTTCCAGCCTTGCTATCTGTCTAACAGAACGTGGTCCCCTAACTCCCACTCCTCCCTCCCTGGTTATGGGCTGTCCCCCACTCCTGACCATAACCCCATGATGTAACTTTACGGGGCAGCCATGATCTACTCTTGCACCATCAGCACAGTTATAAGCTCTAGCACTTCTGGGAGTGACTAACCAATCAGATTGGCCAATGGCTGTTAACAGTGGGACTTTCCTTTAAGTCAGGGATGGTAGACCCAGCACTAGCTAATTTAGCCTGCAGCATGTTATGGCCACAAAGTGTGCATCCAATTGATAAGTTGTCTTCCAGATATCTGTTCTGCCGGTGGTGGCACGAGCAATCTGCACTCACCAACCTATGTAAATTACTGACCAATTTGTTTAGATAAAGTAGTAATTTCACGTTCAGACAATTTTGTTTATTCAATGAGAGTTTCCTGAACTTGTGCCAATCTGTGGTCAAATGCAGCCATTCAAGTTCCATGTTTCTTCCATTTTTTAAACAATTGTAGTTCACAAAGTCCAAAGGTATTAACATGATATGATGGAAGTTGAAAAGTGTAGTCCATATGCTACCACAACTTCTTTTATCACTACAACTTCATAATGTAGTTTAGGCAACATTCATATCACTGTATCTACGTCTGGAAGCAAGTGAATTGTGCAGAAGCCTTGAAGGCAGAAGAAAGTCTGACAGCCCATGTCGCGCATCTGCCTGCTGACTTCAGCAATTTTAAACAACTCTGGTAACCAATAGAAATCGGACAACGATGAATTTGAATATAGTTAGTGAACTCTTTAAACCATGTTGATGAAGGTGGGGGACGTGGCTGTCTTGTTTGTGTATAAAGTTAACAATCCCCACATTAACTGGAGCACTGAGCTACTGGCAGTACTGATGTTCAATCACTATCACATAATGATTGCAAACACAATCTATCTATCCTGTTTCCTTGGGTCAGATGTACCTTGCATGTGCTATTGACTTTACAAATTTGCATCAAGTGTACCTCAGGCCAGATGTGTGTGTATGCATCATGCATACCATTTTGAAAGCTAAATGGTGCACACGGAGTTAAAAGTTTTCCGCAATGAGATTGTGTTTCACCACTCACTTCTCAATATTGCCTCAAGTCTAACTAAACTATCACCATCTCCAATGTTTGATGTCGACCTTCATTCATGTATTGATAGTTAGCCTCACTAATTTCTCTAACCTCAAAATTAACTCCTAAACCTTCATTATTTCAGCCTACAAACAGCTTTCATGTCAGTTATTTAATTTACTGTCAAAAGCACTTAACTCTCTTTTTCGGAGGAGTCTATTTAGCATCACTTGTGCATTCCTGGACAGGGTAAAGATGATCTTTCTCTGATAAGAAATCATTAATTTATTTTTAGCCTTCAGTGACTTACAGTTATCTTTAATTTTAAGTAATGCCACATGGACAGGTATTTTAATCATTGTAGGCTGTTTGGTATTAATTAATTATTTGAGACCCTTTTGATCACTCTAAAGAAAATAAACACAATTATTTGTCAGAGTGCCATACCTATCTTGAGTATTCTCTACTTCTGAAATGACTATTCTAGCAGTGGAAGATAAAGAAAACAATATTAAAAAGTATCATCAACAGAAAAATATGATCATTAGCTTTACAGCTCATTGTTCAGAATTTTTTATTGATATGAGCCCTGAGCTATCTACTTCGGATATAGCGGAAATGCACTTTGGAAGATCTACACCAGTTAGCACACTGAATAGCTGACCTCAGTAAGAAAGAACATAAGTAAGAACTGGGAGCAGGAGTTGGCCATCTGGCCTTCGAGTCTGCTCTGCCATTCAATAAGAACATGACTGATCTTTTTGTGGACTCAGGTCCACTTACCTGTGCTCTCACCACTACTTTTAATTCCTTTATTGTTCAAAAAAATCTACCTTAGCTTTAAAAACTTTTACTGAAGTAGCACCAATTACTTCACTGGGCAGGGAATTCCACAGATTAACAACCCTCTGGGTGAAGTTCCTTTTCAATTCAGTCCTAAATCTGCTCCCTCTAATCTTGAGACTTTGCCCTCTGGTCCTAGTCTTTCCTGCTAGTGGAAGCATCCTCTCTACATCTATCTCATCTATTCCCTTCATAATTTGATATGTTTCTACAAGATCACCCCTCATTCTTCTAAATTCCAATGAATATCATCCCAATCTACTCCGTCTGTCCTCATAAGCCAACCCTCTCAACTCCGGAACCAACCTAGTGAACCCCCTCCAGTGCTAGTATATCCTTTCTCAAGTAAGGAGACCAAAACTGCGCACAGTACTCCAGGTGTGGCTTCACCAGCAACTTGTACAGCTGTAACATGACCTCTCTGCTTCTAAACTCAATCTCTTTAGCAATGGAGGACAAAATTCCATTTGCCTTCCCTTATTACTTGTTATACCTGCAGATCAACCCTCTGTAATTCATGCACAAGGACACCAAGGTCCCTCTGCATAGCAGTATGTTGCAACATTTTACCATTCACATTTATTTACACTGTATTCCATCTGCCAGACCTTGTCCCACTCTCTCAATGTATCTATGTTCCTCTACAAAGGTTCACAGTCCTCTGCAAACTTTGCTCTACCACTCATCTTAGTGTCATCTGCAAACTTTGACACTCTGCATGTGGTCCCCAACACTAAATCATCAATGTAAATTGTGAGTAATTGCAGTCCCAATACTGATCCCTGAGGCACACTACCAGTTGCTGATTGCCAGCCAGAATAGCACTCTTTGCTTCCAGTTAGTCAACCAATCCTCTCTCCATGCTAATACTTCATTCCTAATGCCATGCATCTTAATCTTATGCAGCAGCCTCTTGTGCATCACCTTGTTGAAGGCTTTTTGGAAATCTAGATACGTCACATCTACTGGGTTCCCATTGTCCATCTTGCTTTTAATATCTGTATAGAATTCCAAAAGATTTGTCAAGCATGACCTGCCCTCATGAACCCATGCTGTGTCTGCCCAATGGGGCAATTTATATTGAGATGGCTTGCTATTTCTTCCTTTATAATAGACTCAAGCATATTTCCCACTACAGAGGTTAAGCTAACCAGTCTATGTTTTGTCTATCTCCCAAATGGCATCACATTTGCTGTTTTCCAATCTGCTGGTACTATCCCAGAGTCCGGTGAATTTTGGACAATTACCACTAGTGCACTTGCTATTTCTCCCGCCACCTCTTTTAGTACCCTGGGATGCATTCCATTGGGGCCAGGAGACGTATCAGTCTTTAGCTCCATTAGCTTGCCCAACACTATCTCTTCTGTAATAATGATTGTTTCCATGTCCTCACCTACCTTTATCTCTTTGTCAATTACTGGCATGTTATTAGTCTCCGCCACTGTGAAGACTGATACAAAATACTTGTTCAAAGCCTCAGCCATTTCATCATATCCCATGACTAAATTCCCTTTCTCACTCTTTTTCATTTTATATGTTTATGGAAACTTTTACTATCTGCCTTTATATTCTGTGCTAGTTTCTTTTCTCATGTTCTATCTTACTTTATAGGTGTTTTTGTGGCTTCCTGTTGACCTTTAAAGTTTCCCGATCTTCTCAGTTCATGCTATTTTTGGCCAATTTGTGTGCCTTCTCTTTCAATTTGATAGCCTCCCTTATTTCCTTCAACACCCATTATTAACCCTTTTCTTACAGTCCTTCTTGTTCACTGGAATATATTTCTGCTGAGCACTTTGAAAAATTGTTTTGAAATTCCTCCACCTCTCATCAACTGTCCCACCCCCCCAAAAAAATCTTTGTTTCTAGTCTACTTTAGCCAAGTCCTACCTCATTCAATTGTAATCCCTTTTTTCAAACAGGGGACCCAGGTATTGGATTTTATCTTTACACTCTCCATCTGCGTTTTCTAAATTCAACCATGCTATGATTGCTCTTTCCAAGAGGATCCCTAACTATGAGGTCATTAATTATTCCTGTCTCATTACACAGGACCAGATCTAAGATAGCTTGCTCCCTCATCAGTTCCATTACATACTGTTCAAGAAAACTATCACAGATACACCAACGAACTACTCCTCAAGGCCACCCTGCTTGAGTTGGTTCGACCAATCGATATGTAAATTAAAATCCCCCATGATAATTGCCACACCATTTTTACAGGCATCAGTTATTTCTTTGCTATTGCCCATCCCAATGTGATGTTAGTATTTGGTTGCCTATAGACTATGCCTATCAGTGACTGTTTCCTCTTAGAATTTCTAATTTCCAACCAAATGGATTCAACCTTATTTTCCATAGAACTCATATCATCTCTGAGCACCACCCTGATTTTGTCCAACTTGCAGAAAGTTCAAGCAATGTTCTCCATGGATGTTTTGATGGCAGAAAAATATATAGTAATGTATCATGTATCATGGATACCAGGATTCCAATAATCTGGCAAGTCAACGCTATGCCTGTCTGGTTTCTTAAAACAATTGTCATACTTGTCTCAAGAATTAGTCCCACTCCAGCGAATTTAGGATATAATCTAGGATGATGCTTTGTTGCAATGCTGAGTCAACACTGTGGATAAGCGTATTATCAAAATGTGGTTACAAGGGGTATTATAACATTGAGAAGCATGCACATAATGTTGGAGATTTACTGGATTAGGCTACATCCTGCTGGAACTGGAATGGTGGAACAGGTTCTTTTAACCAGCTATCTTCCAACCCTCAAAACCATTTGTTGGAAGTATGGGCTGGTAACATTGAGCTGAAGACAACAGGGTATCTGGTACCTCAATCAGCAGCAGGACCAACAATATCATCATTAATAGTTAAGGATTATGATAGAAACAGAAATGACATAGAGAAAGTTAAAATTCAAATCATTGAATTACTGAATCAGTGTCATGTACTCTGTAGCGACAATGGCTGAGGGGAGACTTGATAGAAGTTTATAAAATTATGAGAGGCAGAATCTTTTTCCCAGAGTTGAAATGTCTAATACTAGGGGGCATGCATTTAAGGTGAGAGAGGGAAGTTCAAAGGAGATGTGAGGGGCAAGTTTTTTTATATAGAGACTGGTAGATGACTGGAACACTGTCAGGTGTGGTGGTGGAGGCAGATACGATAGGGGTGTATAAGGTGCTTTTACATAAGCACATGAAAATGCAAGGAATGAAGGGCTATGAACAAAGGACAGGCAGAAGGCAATAGTTTAATTTGGCATCATGTTCGGCACAATATCATGGACCAAAGGGCCCATTCCTGCACTTTACTGTTCTATGCTCTATGTTCCATTATACATGTGTAAATAAAGGGTGACTTGATGATTGGATATCAGCCTTCGTGGAGTTGTATCAAAATAGAGAAAATAAATAATTAGATTGAGAAAGAGAAAAATGTCAGAAAGCAATAGTAAGAAAAGTATTTAAAATATTTAAAATGTGACATTTTTAAAATCACTAAGAACAACTTATCACTGGCTTAACATGTTTAGTTTCAGAGCCAATACAGATTACTTCCATTTCATTAGCATTTGTCAAATTGGCAAGGGCAAGATAGTATTTGTGCAAAGCAAATAAAACAATGCTGTAACTGAACCAGCAAGTGCAAGAACTTATTGACTTATCATGTATTTCTTAATCCATCAACTGGATAGTTGATTTGTACATTGATGATGGAATCTGTCATTGATATGTTGTTATTTCTGCTACAAACTTCAACGCATTATAGATGAATAGATTAACCCTTAAAAGAGCATAATAAACTGCTGCTACCGTCCAGTCTAAGCATTTTACTTGACTTCAGAACATAACAGCCACAACAGCAATGTGCATTTACATAGTATTGTTAATGTGCTAAAAGATCCCAAGGCAATTCACATGAGCATTTTCAAACGACATCTGACATATATGTTAGCTTTCATTGCTCTCAATCAGGCAAAACATATGAGAAGTAAATTTTTGAAATCTCTTTGTACAACACTTTCTCTTCAATTAGCATGTCCAAAAAGAACATTGGAAACAAAGTATTTCAACTGGATTTGAGTTGACCCATAATATGCTTGGCAAGACACTGCGGTGATGCCACTACTTTCTACAGTATGGTTCATCTAGAAATTTTCACCATCAGCCATCACGCATACTGAAATAATTAAAGGTTGGTAATCAATTTGTTTTGCCATGCCAAGAACACACCATCCATTACCTTTAAGTCTGAAATGGACTTGAACCATGAGTTTCAGGCCCAGAAGCAGGGACCTTGATAAAGGTCCACATAAAAGGTTTGTCTGGAAAATTGATGCCCACTGAATAGCAGAAATTGTTGCAACATTTATACAAAGTTACACAACAGAGAACAGGGAGTAAATGTGAACAGATTTTTATCAAAATGAGAAAGCTATAGTTTGGGGCTCCCAGTAATCACTATTACAACACAGCTTTTATAGTCCATACTAAGGGTTGAGACTTGGATGTGCAATTTCAAAGTTTACAGAATGCATAAAACTGGGAAGTGATATGGAAGGAGGACAGTGATAGGCTTTAAGAGGATTTGGAGAGGCTGATAGAATAGGCAAACAGGTTGGTGAATGAAATTTGATACAGAGAGGTGCCAAGTGATGTATTTGGGGAGGAAGAGTAAAGAAACGCAGTATATCATAAATATTACAGTGTTAAAGGAGGGGTAGTAACACAGGGAGCTGGAGGTTTAAGTGTACAAGTTGGTGAAATTAAAAGGCCAATTTATGTTCTTATGTTTTTATGTTATGTTCTTATCTTCATATCTGAGAAACCACTTAATAAGACATATATGATCCTGTGAAAGTTATAATGAGCTTCATAAAGCAACGATTTGGCTTCAACTATAGTGCCCAATTCTCAGCACCAGATTTTAGGGAAAATAAAAGGTATTTGGAGACAATGCAGAAAAAAATTACAAAAGTGGTTCTGGAGATTCGGATCTTCCTTTTCACAACTAATTTGGAGAAGCTAGGACTTTTCTCCATGGAGAAGAAAAGTTTGGAAAGAGATTTGATGGAAGTGTTGAAAATCAAGAGATGTCTGGGCAAAGTAAATTGGAAAAAATTCCTTACAGTGGAAGATCTGAGAATCCAAATACTGACCAAAAAAAGCTCACTACCAAATTGCTGTGGGTCTAGAGTCACACGTAGGAATGGCAGCTTCCTTCTCTAAAGGGCATTTGTGAACCAGATGGGTTTTTCCAACAATTGACAATGGATTCATGGTCATCATTAGACTCTTAAGTCCAGATATTTATTGAATTCAAATTCCAACTTCTGCTGTGGCAGGATTCAAACACAGGACTCCAGAATGTTATCTGGATCAACTGTCCAGCAATATTACCACTGCGCCATCACCTCCCCATATAATGCAGCCAAGAATCGTGCAGGATGAAGGAGACATGGTAGATGTCAGAAGGTGGGCACATAATGGAGGAAGCTCTTACTGTGCTGGTAGACCAGTTAGACATTGAGGGTGCGGAAGCCTTCCCTGTGGATTGATCTCATTGGTTGATCACTGGGTTCTTGATGACCATATGAATTCATTTGATGATACCTTCACTGGGGAAATCAAGGAATGAAGGTGGGATCCAATGCCTCTGTGAGACCTCATCTTTTGTTAAACAGCTATGATATCCAAAGATAGTGCAGACACAATGGGCCAAATAGCCTCTAGCTGCACTGTAACAGTACCACCATTGTATGAAAACATCAGTGACTTGTGAAATATAGAAGCATGCTGCTGTTTCCAAGATACCACTATAGTCTACAACTGATCCTTGGTTAGACCCATTTGTGGAAGTTTTATGTAATGGTGACTTTGAAGGCCAGCGACAGGGCATAGCATGTGAAATATGAGGTGCTCAACTATGAAGGCATGGTTGGCTGTGTTGCACTGGATCTCGGGTCATCTCTGGTTAGTTCACTGATTGATCTTGTGTTCAGGATATGGCTTTCATTCTCCCTTGCTTTCCTCTTGAGTGGCTTCCTGATAATTAAGGCTGTGCCTTCCTTGCTAAGGGTGCTTCCCTTCATTTGGTAAATTACTCAAAATCTGACAGTTATATTTCTATTGTCAGGTCTGGAGTCTTTCATTTTTAAAGATAGCCAGCCAACTGCTTTTGGTCACCATGCTTTCTGCTTTCTTGTGCCTTTGATGCCAGCAGTTTTCTCCATTCAGGTTCTGGGTGTTGAATGCCCACATGCTTTGCCACCTGTGTAGCTTGAAGAGCATTCCTTTACAAAGTACATGCCCCTCTTTGCCCTGTTGGCTTTCTTACAGGGTTAGAGTGATGTTCTTGTGTAGCCATGACTGGCTCCCACTGTATATTGAGAAGGTTAATGAGAGGATTTTGTGGAGAGACTTCCTGAGAAACCTTATGAGACTATCAATACTAAGCAGTCAGCAGTGAGCCATGAAAATCAGAAAATTCAAAATGAGAGAGTAGGAGGAGCATGATAATGAGAGTTGTGATTGTCCTGTGCAGCAGGAGGTCTTGGGCGTCTGAGGAGGTAGCATCCTCTGTTCTGGAGCTCCAGGACACCATGAAGAAGTTGTCGGTTGGTGCTAGAAGAGAGACAATTTCTTCAGTCTGTCTATAACTTTCAATATTCCAATCCTTTTCTGTAAGCTCCAATCAAGCTTTGGATGGTTTGAACTGGAGAAACAGTGTGGAATTATCTATCCTGCCAGTTAAAAATGACATAATTTCCACCTTATACCTTCCCTATCACACTAACCATGTGTCTCTGGACCAGCATTTTAATCCACCATATATCACTGTAATAAAGAAAACAAATCCAAAATATATAAAATGGCAAAATCTGGTTGCTGTAACTCCAACTTTTAGATTTAAGGTATTTACTAATGCATAGAGGTAATATTGGGGATAACATCTCAAATTCTTGACATTTCATTGATGCAAATTAAAATGTATACTGCAGTGTGTAGCGCTGAGTAAGGATAACACATGCTGAGCTGAAATACACAACAAACACTTTCTCCAAATCAAGAATTCCGAGGCCTTAATATTATGCTGAATTCTTGAATTTTCCATTTTGAATGTCTTACACATCATGTGAATGTCTCTACATGAAAGTAGTTCCTCTGCACTTGTGTATAATTCCCAGTTGGACATACAAAGGTCAAAATAAAATTATTACAGAAGTTATTCCAGTTCTAATGCTGGTTCACAGGTGGAAACCTGAGCTCCTCCATTGAAAAGTCATCAATCAGTGCCTGGTGCACCAGCATCCTGAGAACTGCTGAGCTGTTTTATTCTTCAAGGGATCCCTCCTCATCTTCATGGCATTGTTGCTGTTGCTATTCTGCCAACTATGCAGCAGACTACAAATACAGTGTCAACTCTTCAATGTAACATAGTGTGAGGGTACACCAGAGTGGTCCTAAAACTAAACGTTTTGGTTTAATTTATAATCTCCAAAAATGCATATTTACCTTGTTCTAACTATTTTCAGCTGAGCTTTGAAAATAAGAGTTGTGCTCAGCTTGTGGTGTAGTACGGTAGTCAGATTGTCCATTAAACATTTTTTGTCCCTTAAACAGAGTAGAAAATGTGTTCTGGAAAAGCGCAGCAGGTCAGGCAGCATCCAAGGAGCAGGAGAATCGACGTTTCGGGCATGAGCCCTTCTTCAGGAATGAGGAAGGTATGCCAAGCAGGCTAAGGTAAAAGGTAGGGAGGAGGGACTTGGGGGAGGGGCGTTGGAAATGCG
>NC_057715.1:59133235-59161746 GCF_004010195.1 Chiloscyllium plagiosum | reverse complement strand
ACAAGGATTTCAGTGAGTCCCTCTCTCACTGCACACCCCAGTGGCACACCTTCCTCATTCCTGAAGAAGGGCTCATGCCCGAAACGTCGATTCTCCTGCTCCTTGGATGCTGCCTGACCTGCTACGCTTTTCCAGCAACACATTTTCAGCTCTGATCTCCAGCATCTGCAGTCCTCACTTTCTCCTTGTCCCTTAAACAGTCTTGTAAACAGGATTATTTGAAGGTGAATGTGTCCTGTAAGTATTTAGATATTCAGATGCATTGTTATGTTATTGTCAATCAAGATTTAAACATTCAAGGGAAACTATCCCTTCTATTCATGGATCTTATGCATGGTTCATAATCTCATGAAAGTAGAAGTTTTTGTTCAGTCATAGGTCCTTTTTCGTTTTTGTTGCTGGCATGGAATCCCGGACAAAAAAACAACATTGTTACCTAGCATGGTAGACTACAGATTGGATAGTAGTGAAGCTGGAAAACCATGTCACAGAAGTTTAATATGATAATGATTTTAACTGCAAGTGGGTGTAGTGAGAATCATTGAATGGTAATCATCAATCTGCTCAAATAGCCTTTCTCTTCTTTCTTTGATCTTCTCTTCTTGAATAAAATTTTATTGTGACCAATCCTGCATATGCCCACTGTTATGTTTTTTTTTATCCTTTGTATTCTCAACTCTAAGAATACAAATCTAAGTGTGTCTGACAGGTAATTAACTAGGTGACTCAGCACTGTCACTGTGAAACTATATCTTCATCTTATAGCTTTGCTGTTCATAAAATGACAACAAAGAAAATCTAAAGAACAACTCACAAGTGGAAAAATGCTTACAAGGCACAGATCTTCCATGACCTTGGAGGATGTCACATTGTTCACTTTGCCATTTTCAGAACACAATAATGAAGTAATCATTTCACAATAGTTCATATCTAGTAGAAATCTGCCCTTAAGTCTGGTTCCCTTTATCGCTCACTGGAACAGATCTTTACTTTGTGCAGGAGTGTAAAAATGAATGATGGTGAGTTGACCATTAAATTTAACACAAATAAAAAGTAATAGAAATGCATATAAAGATGTTGACATTGTTTACAAAGTCACAGAAAGTTAACATCTACCCAAGAGCACACAATTATATATATCACAGAAACATCACAAATTAACCTGAATTTTCTGCTCGGCAAACAGAAAGCTATGAAAGGTAGTGGACTCTGGGGGTTCCATTTGTGCATGTTGAGAAATCTTTTCAAATGTTGTGGTAAAACACTAGAAAATAAAAGAAAAAATAGGATGTTTGTGCTTTCTTTGGGAATTTTCATTTTAATTCTATGATTGTCTACATTAGCTACCATTCCTTCTACTGAAAGTGAGAGTAAACTGTATACTCCAGAAATTTATTTTCACATAATTTCCTTGCTATGTGCCAGAAGAGTGACCAAGTAAAATTGCATCTGGCACTGCCAGCACTTCACATTATGTAGTATCAAAATTGATTCCTTAGTAAAAGTTGTCATTTGTAGTTTCCACAAGATCACAATGTATAATTTCATTATAATTTCAGAATAAATGGGGTAAATGTAATAGGGAGGAATTTTCTGACACATGTAACATAAATAAAATTCCTCTTTTTTTCTTCCATCAGTCCCCTCCTTAAAGTATAAAGTTCTATATTTGTAGCCATAGTAGTTAGTTTATTCTCTTTATTGTCCTCATGCACAAAATCATTTTTATTAATCTATGCTTGTTTTTTCAAAGAAATATTCACAATTTGAGATATAACAGCACAGCATGGACTTTGTGCAGCAATACCAGCAACCTGATTGAGATGGGGCAACTGGGAAAGGAAGACAAGGAAGAAGAGGATGATGGCCAGTATCAGAATATTTCTCTCCATCCCAGTGAGCCTGGATTTTCATATACCATCATCTTTGCTTTCAAAAGAAGGATGCTTGTAACACATCAAATTTAGGTACAGGCATTTCAGACTGCATAGATCTTGTGCCAAATGTATTGCACAGTATCCGCATGTTTGCACCATACCATGGAATGTGTGAAAGCTCAGATATCTGTGCAGCAGGACTGCAAACAGCAGAAGAGTCTAACATTAGTTTTTATTTAGTGATGTATCCAAAAATAAATTGTCTATCTCGCAGCTCATAGGAAGGCAAACAATGTTCATTTTCTACAAATGTACTAAATTGCTATGTTTTATTGTTTTATTTCCTATCTTGCTGTCCAGAACTATCTGAAATTTTGCTGTATTTCAAGACACCAGTTTAGCTTAGAAGTGTCTTGGCATGATGCAAAATTGCTAAATGTTGATAAAGTTATATTCATGCAAGGGCATTATTAATTAGAGAAGCACTCAGTGGAGACTATAATCTTTGCTTAGATTGCTTTAGTCAGTCATCTTGACAAATGACAAGCATGACATTTACCAGCTTGCAAAAACTGAAAAAACAGCCATTACTATACCGGCGGGTCGGTGTGGACTTGTTGGGCCAAAGGGCCTGTTTCCACACTGTAATCTAATCTGATCTAATCTAATCTAATCTGATCTGACATTTACCAGCTTGCAAAAACTGAAAAAACAGCCATTACTATACTATATTTGAATGTTCATACTCCAATATTAAGCTTCATGAAGTATGAAAAAGAATTTGTAACAAAATAACTGATATTGCAAAATGCTGCACGAAAATTGCAATTACTAATAAAATAATAAATGACATTTCACTGTAGCAGCAGTTTTCTGACATTTTGAGTGTAAGGTAGATTTTATAAGACTCAGAGACGCCACGAGAACTCTCAAGCAACTAACACATAGCAGATAATCATGGATGCACGCATTGAGAGTGCTCGTGTAAATATGTAATACATATTTGCTGTTCTTGAAGTTCCATTTACAGTATTGGACTTTGTAAAATAGTCCTTCAAGTGTTACTCATTGTAAATCCCTTGTTTGACAAGTTTATGGCACTTCATTCATTTGCAATACTTCGAGATGATATTCGCACAATGAAGCATCCATTTATTTTAAAATATACAGCCACACACACAACTTTTCACTGCAACGTTTTGACAGGTTCCACCTCTGCCCTGTAGAGGACAATGTTGGTCAGATTGTCTGGGGAAGGGTGGGGTTTAGGGTACACCCCTCTGTAGAACTCCAGGGAAAGTGTGGGGAGAGAGAGGATAGGAGATCAGTCATTTGGAGATGGTGCCTGTAAACACTGTAAACAAAAGACGCGATCAGTGTCTTTGATGTAATGTTTCTATAGGGACCTCGAGATCTCCTTCGGATAATCCAATTTTCGGATAATTGGTATTCAGATAATCGAGGTTTCTCTGTAAACGATTTGGTGATATACAAAAAACTACTAACATTGTAATTGGTCTGCAGACATCAGATTGATAAAGATTGTTGAGGTGAAGCTGTTGCAGCTTTTATATTTATGTCATCATTTTGAACATTTTACCTAGGATCAATCATAATCCTTTAAAGAATTAATGTCCCAACTTCATTTGTTTGTTGCTGGACAGAGTGGACTTTGTACGGAACAACTTCAGGCTGCAAACTTTTAAATGGTACAAATGGGTTTCATCAAGGCCAGAATAAGGGCATTGTGTTCAAACTGTTGAAAGGAACTTTTCAAACATATGTCAATAAGGCCTACCAGAAAGTTTTGATAGCATTCTGTGTACAACATCATTTGATTGCATTCAGGTGCAATAATGTGTTCAAAAGCATTCATTTGGTCATTGTTTGGCAACTAATTGTGATCTGCTGAAATCAATGACCCTGAAATGAAATCACACAGCAATCAAACTACATCAACTGCAAACATTTATTTGCCCTTAAAGCAGTCAGCAACATTCAACAGATATCAGTGGAAATGAATTGGCAATGAATGAAGCTAAAACAAAGAGCACCAAAACAACGCCTTAGCCTAAAATGAAGTTACCTCGATCATAAGGAGTCTTAGACATTTTTTTTTCTAAGTCAAAGTTACATGCAATGCCATGAAGTATATGGTTAGCAGAGTCAAACCATTACTATGGTCATTGTAGTAGCCTTTGCTTTAATTATATTGTCTTTATCATTACTATATTTAGCGAATTTATTGTAATATAATGTTCTTATCATAGCATTACATATTATTGTCCTCCCCTTACACTCTACCTCTCTCTTCTCTCATCCTTCCCTCACTATCCGTTCTCTACCCTCACTCCACAACTCCTGCCTGCTCACTCCTACCCCACTTGCCACTTTTCCATCCTCCATTGTCTCTTCTCCTTCTTGCCCCTCACCACTCCTTTCCTCTCTGTTCACTTCCCTCTCTTTCACTCTTTCCTTCCGTCTCTTTCTGTCTTCTATCCTCCTCAGATGGTGATGGCTAGCACGAGGGGACATAACCTTAAATTAAGAGTGATAAATATAGGACAGAGATCAGGAGCACTTTCTTTACCTAGAGAGTAGTAGGGGCATGGAATGTCCTGTCTGCAACAGTAATAGACTCACCAATATTAAGGACATTTAAATGGTCATTAGTTAAACATATGGATTTTAATGGAATAGTGTAGGTTAGATAGGCTTGTGAGAAACAAAGCTCACTCACTTCAATAATTTCAATCCGAGACAAGATCTGAAGCAATCAGTATGTTTATTATACTCTTGCAAGCGTGGTGCCTGGAATAGAGCACGCAGAGTTTAGTAAGTACATATCTTACATAGGATTCACTACTCCAAACCCGGTGCCTATTACTATTGTTTATCTCTTGCCTTATCCGGCCTTGTGCATAACAAAGTACAAGTTTTACTTGCCCATTTCACCACATCCTGCTGTGACCCATTGTTAGGTATATCCTCCTCCACTACTATCTACTTCCCCTACCTGTGACATTTCCTCCCTTTCCCCAACTATATTGATCTTAATGACCTTTTAATTGGGGTTTGTTTTTGTGTTTTTGCAGAAGTGGGAAACAGATGCTTATAACTACTGCTTGTACAAGCATATCTGGCTTAACCTACATCCTCACAGCATCTTATCTATTTGTCTGTAACATCTATCATTGTTTGCAGGCACGTTTCATTCTTGTATGCACATTTAGCTAATACAAAAACAATTATATATTTCCTCACATAGTTTTCATTCTTGTTGACTTAGCTCTTGGTTGAAACAATTATACACTGGTGTGAGTGCATTTACCTTGCATAAATAATTATGATTGCAAAAGTAACACTACTTTATCTCTATCCCACAATTTCCCCCTTTTTCTTTAATTACCATTTGTTATCTTCTGCATTTTTCTTTTAAGCATCGTCCCCAAAAGTCGCAAGCATCATTCTGGAGATTTCATCTATCTTGGTTTCACTCATCCCCTCATTATTTAATCGATAAAGTTCCTCTGCCTGATTCCCTTTTCGGGGCATCTGTTTCATTAGGCTGTCTCAATCAGTCTTTGGGTGAGTCCTTGTATACAGGGTATGATACAGCAGCCAATGGCGACCAATCCCCCGGCTACTACTATCAGGGAAGTAAGGATGGAAACCACCACCCCCTTCCATTTTCCAAACCATGATTCAAGCCATCCCATGAGAGATGTGTCTACTCCTGAATTCTCAGCCAGTTCCTCTGCTAAGGTAGTCAATCCCCTTAAGGCCCCAGTAATTGAACCATCAGGCGCAGTGTTATTAGGAATAAAGGTACAACAACTTCCTCCTAACATCACACACACACCTCCTTTTTCCACTAAAATCATATCCCCCCTTCCATTTTCCAAACCAGGATTCAAGCCACCCTGTGAGAGATGTGTCTACTCCTGAATTCTCAGCCAGTTCCTCTGCTAAGGTAGTCAATCCCCTTAAGGCTCCAGTAATTGAACCATCAGGCGCAGTGTTATTAGGAATAAAGGTACGGCACAGTGGTTAGCACTGCTGCCTCGCAGCGCCAGAGACCCGGGTTCAATTCCCGCCTCAGGCGACTGACTGTGTGGAGTTTGCACGTTCTCCCCGTGTCTGCGTGGGTTTCCTCCGGGTGCTCTGGTTTCCTCCCACAGTCCAAAGATGTGCAGGTCAGGTGAATTGGCCATGCTAAATTGCCCGTAGTGTTAGGTAAGGGGTAAATGTAGGGGTATGGGTGGGTTACGCTTCGGCGGGTCGGTGTGGACTTGTTGGGCCGAAGGGCCTGTTTCCACACTGTAAAGTAATCTAATCTAATCTAAACTTCCTCCTAACATCACACACACACCTCCTTTTTCCGCTAAAATCATATCAAGGGCCATTCTGTTTTCCCAAGCCATCCTACTTGTCACATCAAGCTGTTCTGATATTCCTTTAACCTCATCTCGTGTATAATTTATAAATCGCTGTTGATAATAGAAATGTAATTTATCCAATCTACATTTTTATTAATTGTTACCCACCAAAAGAGAGCTGACTCAAAGCCTGCTGCAATCTGGTTAGAGCCTTGAACTCATCAGGTACTCCTACAGAATCGAGATAAATCCTGTCATCGAAAGTGTCTAACAGTGATCTCTTACCCCTTCCCTTTTTATCTACTATCTTTTCCTTCTCAAATGCCAGGGTAAATGGAATTGCCAATTGTACAATTGCATATATCCCTCTGGCGCTGTGAGGCAGCAATGCTAACCACTGTGCCACCATGACACCAAATGTATATTTAGAGTCAGTGTATACTGTTCCCTCTTTATTTTCTAATGCCCTAAGGGCTCTTTCCAATGCATAGAGTTCGCAGGTCTGAGCTGACCACCCATTTGGCAACCTTCCTGCCTCCACCACACTACGTTTCATCCCATCTACGACTGCATACCCATTATGTCTTTTCCCTTCAGTCACCCGGGATGATCCGTCTATAAAACGTCCTGAATGAATCGGAACATCTCTCAGGTCCATGCGGACCTTAGTTTGGTATTCTATAATGTCATGGCAGTCGTGCCCTGGATTCTGAGGAGATTCTCCTTCCACTTTCCAAAAAAAGGCAGCTAGATTTAAACAATTGTCTGTGACCAACACTAGATCATCCTTTTCTATTAATATTGCCTCATATTTCAGAATCCACTAGTCTGTCAACCATCGCCCAGCCTTTTGGTTTAGGATAGTTCTCACTTGGTGTGGCGTGCTTACTATTAGGGCTCCCCCAAATGTAAGCTTACTGCTTTCCTCCACCAGCAGTGAAGTGGCAGCCACGGCCTGCACACACTCAGGCCACCCCCGGGATACTGGATCCAATAGCTTCGAAAGATATGCTACTGGCTGTTTCATTCCTCCCCACCTTTGGGTTAATACTCCCAAAGCCGCTCCCTTATCTACGGTAGCAAAGAGGTGGAAAGGTTTATCTAGAGAAGGTAAGGCTAACACGGGGGCATGGATCAGATCTCTTTTGAGTTTCTCAACTAGTTCTTTTTCCTCATCATCCCAACTTAGACATTTTGGCTCCTGCTCTAATAGTTTGAGATATAATTTCTTAGTCTTTTGAGCATAAGAATCAATCCACAATCTGCAATATCCCGTTGGACCCAAAAATTTACGTAACTCCTGTTTAATCCTGGGCTGCGGCATCCCCACTATTGCCTCTATCTGTTCCGGGCTTATCTTTCACTTTCCCTCACTAACTAAATGTCCCAAGTATTTCACTTCTCGCTCCACATATTGTAGTTTGTTTTTAGATACTCGCAGTCCCTGCTGACCCATAAGACCATAAGACCATAAGACATAGGAGTGGAAGTAAGGCCATTCGGCCCATCGAGTCCACTCCGCCATTCAATCATGGCTGATGCGCATTTCAGCTCCACTTACCAGCGTTCTCCCCGTAGCCCTTAATTCCTCTAGACAACAAGAATCTATCAATCTCGGCCTTGAAGACATTTAGCGTCCCGGCTTCCACTGCACTCCGGCAATAAATTCCACAGGCCCAGCACTCTCTGGCTGAAGAAATGTCTCCGCATTTCTGTTCTGAATTTACCCCCTGTAATTCTAAGGCTGTGTCCATGGGTCCTAGTCTCCTCATCTAACTGAAACAATTTCCTAGCATCCACCTTTTCCAAGCCATGTATTATTTTGTACGTCTCTATTAAGTCTCCCCTTAATCTTCTAAATTTTAAAACAAACTGTCTTACCTTTGCTGTAGTCTCCCGGGTTCGCTTTTACCTTCGACGCTGCTCCCACTCAAATGACCATTGGTGTCAAGGGGTGAGTATTTATACTCACTTTTCCTTCCCGGCTGCCCCTCTGCTTGCCGTCACTTCCTCTGCTGCTCCCGCTCTTTCTGTGGAGAGAGAAAAAAAAAACACACCGCTGCCTGCTACAGGTAAGCAATTTTAAAACAAACTGTCTTACCTTTGCTGTAGTCTCCCGGGTTCGCTTTTACCTTCGACGCTGCTCCCACTCAAATGACCATTGGTGTCAAGGGGTGAGTATTTATACTCACTTTTCCTTCCCGGCTGCCCCTCTGCTTGCCGTCACTTCCTCTGCTGCTCCCGCTCTTTCTGTGGAGAGAGAAAAAAAAAACACACCGCTGCCTGCTACAGGTAAGCAATTTTAAAACAAACTGTCTTACCTTTGCTGTAGTCTCCCGGGTTCGCTTTTACCTTCGACGCTGCTCCCACTCAAATGACCATTGGTGTCAAGGGGTGAGTATTTATACTCACTTTTCCTTCCCGGCTGCCCCTCTGCTTGCCGTCACTTCCTCTGCTGCTCCCGCTCTTTCTGTGGAGAGAGAAAAAAAAAACACACCGCTGCCTGCTACAGGTAAGCAATTTTAAAACAAACTGTCTTACCTTTGCTGTAGTCTCCCGGGTTCGCTTTTACCTTCGACGCTGCTCCCACTCAAATGACCATTGGTGTCAAGGGGTGAGTATTTATACTCACTTTTCCTTCCCGGCTGCCCCTCTGCTTGCCGTCACTTCCTCTGCTGCTCCCGCTCTTTCTGTGGAGAGAGAAAAAAAAAACACACCGCTGCCTGCTACAGGTAAGCAATTTTAAAACAAACTGTCTTACCTTTGCTGTAGTCTCCCGGGTTCGCTTTTACCTTCGACGCTGCTCCCACTCAAATGACCATTGGTGTCAAGGGGTGAGTATTTATACTCACTTTTCCTTCCCGGCTGCCCCTCTGCTTGCCGTCACTTCCTCTGCTGCTCCCGCTCTTTCTGTGGAGAGAGAAAAAAAAAACACACCGCTGCCTGCTACAGGTAAGCAATTTTAAAACAAACTGTCTTACCTTTGCTGTAGTCTCCCGGGTTCGCTTTTACCTTCGACGCTGCTCCCACTCAAATGACCATTGGTGTCAAGGGGTGAGTATTTATACTCACTTTTCCTTCCCGGCTGCCCCTCTGCTTGCCGTCACTTCCTCTGCTGCTCCCGCTCTTTCTGTGGAGAGAGAAAAAAAAAACACACCGCTGCCTGCTACAGGTAAGCAATTTTAAAACAAACTGTCTTACCTTTGCTGTAGTCTCCCGGGTTCGCTTTTACCTTCGACGCTGCTCCCACTCAAATGACCATTGGTGTCAAGGGGTGAGTATTTATACTCACTTTTCCTTCCCGGCTGCCCCTCTGCTTGCCGTCACTTCCTCTGCTGCTCCCGCTCTTTCTGTGGAGAGAGAAAAAAAAAACACACCGCTGCCTGCTACAGGTAAGCAATTTTAAAACAAACTGTCTTACCTTTGCTGTAGTCTCCCGGGTTCGCTTTTACCTTCGACGCTGCTCCCACTCAAATGACCATTGGTGTCAAGGGGTGAGTATTTATACTCACTTTTCCTTCCCGGCTGCCCCTCTGCTTGCCGTCACTTCCTCTGCTGCTCCCGCTCTTTCTGTGGAGAGAGAAAAAAAAAACACACCGCTGCCTGCTACAGGTAAGCAATTTTAAAACAAACTGTCTTACCTTTGCTGTAGTCTCCCGGGTTCGCTTTTACCTTCGACGCTGCTCCCACTCAAATGACCATTGGTGTCAAGGGGTGAGTATTTATACTCACTTTTCCTTCCCGGCTGCCCCTCTGCTTGCCGTCACTTCCTCTGCTGCTCCCGCTCTTTCTGTGGAGAGAGAAAAAAAAAACACACCGCTGCCTGCTACAGGTAAGCAATTTTAAAACAAACTGTCTTACCTTTGCTGTAGTCTCCCGGGTTCGCTTTTACCTTCGACGCTGCTCCCACTCAAATGACCATTGGTGTCAAGGGGTGAGTATTTATACTCACTTTTCCTTCCCGGCTGCCCCTCTGCTTGCCGTCACTTCCTCTGCTGCTCCCGCTCTTTCTGTGGAGAGAGAAAAAAAAAACACACCGCTGCCTGCTACAGGTAAGCAATTTTAAAACAAACTGTCTTACCTTTGCTGTAGTCTCCCGGGTTCGCTTTTACCTTCGACGCTGCTCCCACTCAAATGACCATTGGTGTCAAGGGGTGAGTATTTATACTCACTTTTCCTTCCCGGCTGCCCCTCTGCTTGCCGTCACTTCCTCTGCTGCTCCCGCTCTTTCTGTGGAGAGAGAAAAAAAAAACACACCGCTGCCTGCTACAGGTAAGCAATTTTAAAACAAACTGTCTTACCTTTGCTGTAGTCTCCCGGGTTCGCTTTTACCTTCGACGCTGCTCCCACTCAAATGACCATTGGTGTCAAGGGGTGAGTATTTATACTCACTTTTCCTTCCCGGCTGCCCCTCTGCTTGCCGTCACTTCCTCTGCTGCTCCCGCTCTTTCTGTGGAGAGAGAAAAAAAAAACACACCGCTGCCTGCTACAGGTAAGCAATTTTAAAACAAACTGTCTTACCTTTGCTGTAGTCTCCCGGGTTCGCTTTTACCTTCGACGCTGCTCCCACTCAAATGACCATTGGTGTCAAGGGGTGAGTATTTATACTCACTTTTCCTTCCCGGCTGCCCCTCTGCTTGCCGTCACTTCCTCTGCTGCTCCCGCTCTTTCTGTGGAGAGAGAAAAAAAAAACACACCGCTGCCTGCTACAGGTAAGCAATTTTAAAACAAACTGTCTTACCTTTGCTGTAGTCTCCCGGGTTCGCTTTTACCTTCGACGCTGCTCCCACTCAAATGACCATTGGTGTCAAGGGGTGAGTATTTATACTCACTTTTCCTTCCCGGCTGCCCCTCTGCTTGCCGTCACTTCCTCTGCTGCTCCCGCTCTTTCTGTGGAGAGAGAAAAAAAAAACACACCGCTGCCTGCTACAGGTAAGCAATTTTAAAACAAACTGTCTTATCTTTGCTGTAGTCTCCCGGGTTCGCTTTTACCTTCGACGCTGCTCCCACTCAAATGACCATTGGTGTCAAGGGGTGAGTATTTATACTCACTTTTCCTTCCCGGCTGCCCCTCTGCTTGCCGTCACTTCCTCTGCTGCTCCCGCTCTTTCTGTGGAGAGAGAGTAAAAAAAAACACACCGCTGCCTGCTACAGGTAAGCAATTTTAAAACAAACTGTCTTACCTTTGCTGTAGTCTCCCGGGTTCGCTTTTACCTTCGACGCTGCTCCCACTCAAATGACCATTGGTGTCAAGGGGTGAGTATTTATACTCACTTTTCCTTCCCGGCTGCCCCTCTGCTTGCCGTCACTTCCTCTGCTGCTCCCGCTCTTTCTGTGGAGAGAGAGTAAAAAAAAACACACCGCTGCCTGCTACAGGTAAGCAATTTTAAAACAAACTGTCTTATCTTTGCTGTAGTCTCCCGGGTTCGCTTTTACCTTCGACGCTGCTCCCACTCAAATGACCATTGGTGTCAAGGGGTGAGTATTTATACTCACTTTTCCTTCCCGGCTGCCCCTCTGCTTGCCGTCACTTCCTCTGCTGCTCCCGCTCTTTCTGTGGAGAGAGAGTTAAAAAAAACACACCGCTGCCCGCTACAGGTAAGCAATTTTAAAACAAACTGTCTTACCTTTGCTGTAGTCTCCCGGGTTCGCTTTTACCTTCGACGCTGCTCCCACTCAAATGACCATTGGTGTCAAGGGGTGAGTATTTATACTCACTTTTCCTTCCCGGCTGCCCCTCTGCTTGCCATCACTTCCTCTGCTGCTCCCGCTCTTTCTGTGGAGAGAGAGTTAAAAAAAACACACCGCTGCCCGCTACAGGTAAGCAATTTTAAAACAAACTGTCTTACCTTTGCTGTCGTCTCCCGGGTTCGCTTTTACCTTCGACGCTGCTCCCACTCAAATGCGGAAATTCAATACTTTGTTAGTGGCTTCTACTACTCTTTCTCTTCTTTTTCCTGTTACTAAGAGGTTGTCTACACACTGCTACAGGGTAATTCCCTTGGGGCTGCTAAATTTCTCCAATAATTGTTCTAACATCTGTCCAAATAAATTCGGGGATTCCGTAAACCCCTGGGGGAGCACGGTCCACTAGTATTGCTGTTTCCGTCCTGTCTTGGGATCTTCCCATTCAAAGGCAAACAAATTCCTACTTTCCTCCGCCAAGGGACAAGCCCAAAAGGTATCCTTTAAATCTATCACACTAAACCATTTAAGGTCATGAGGGATCTTACTTAATAACGTATAGGGATTTGGCACCACTGGGTGTACTATTCAATTCAATGTTCTCAAATCCTGCACCAATCGATAAGTTCCATCGGATTTCTGCACTGATTGGATTGGGGTATTATAAGGAGACGTACATGGCTCCAACAGTCCATCTCAGATCAGTCCCTAAATTACTGGCTGCAGTCCTCGTTTACCTTCTATGGAAATGGGATATTGTCGCTCACAGACAACGTCTCCATTCCTTTTTAAACTTATTTCTAGGGGAGGGATCTGTATTTTTCCACGATTCCCTTCTCTAGCCCATATAATAGGGTCTATCTCTCTCTCTCTCTCCACATCCTCTGTCAACATTGCCATTTGTGCAACTAATTCTTTTTCCTGAATTCCAATCTCCAGTCCTAAGCGGATAAAGTTACTTCCTATATCAGGGATATACAACAGTTCCCCTGTGACTGTATCTTTAGGAGAAAGTGAGGTCTGCAGACGCTGGAGATCA
This sequence comes from Chiloscyllium plagiosum, assembly GCF_004010195.1. NCBI lineage: Eukaryota > Metazoa > Chordata > Chondrichthyes > Orectolobiformes > Hemiscylliidae > Chiloscyllium > Chiloscyllium plagiosum. The sequence goes on along the minus strand of NC_057715.1, from coordinate 59,148,766 downwards.
AAGCTGAAACTTTATTGCTGGAACAGCACAGCAGGTCAGGCAGCATCTAGGGAACAGAAGATTCGACGTTTCGGGCACATGCCCTTCTGCTCATTCCTGAAGAAGTATCACATTTCCAACGCCCCTCCTCCAAGTCCCTCCTCCCTACCTTTTATCTTCTCCTGCTGAACACTCTCTGCTCATTCCTGAAGAAGACCGCCTTCCTGACCTGCAGTCTTCTTCTTGACCTCTCCGCCTCCACCCTACTCCGACCTATCACCCTCACCTTGACCTCTTTCCACCTATCACATTTCCAACGCCCCTCCTCCAAGTCCCTCCTCCCTACCTTTTATCTTCTCCTGCTGAACACTCTCTGCTCATTCCTGAAGAAGGGCCTGTGCCCGAAACGTCGAATCTCCTGTTCCCTGGATGCTGCCTGACCTGCTGTGCTGTTCCAGCAATAAAGTTTCAACTTTGATAGGACCCACCCTCTCCTTTTTCAACATGATGTAGAGGTGCTAGTATTGATGTTACCTGACGAAAGAACAGTGCTCCAAAAGCTTGTGATTTGAAATGTACCTGTTGGACTAAAACCTGATGTCATGTGACTTCTGACCTTTTTCTGGATATTGCGCTAATGCTAATGATGCTTAGTAGACCTGCGGTGAAAAGCGGTTTCCACACAGGTTTCTCTACAAGGGACAGCTGGTATGGCACAGTCTAACTATATGGAGTGACGTTGTGAAGGGGAGGGATCTGTAGTTTTCCACGATTCCCTTCTCTAGCCCATATAATAGGGTCTATCTCTCTCTCTCTCCACATCCTCTGTCAACATTGCCATTTGTGCAACTAATTCTTTTTCCTGAATTCCAATCTCCAGTCCTAAGCGGATAAAGTTACTTCCTATATCAGGGATATACAACAGTTCCCCTGTGACTGTATCTTTAGGACCTTCTATCATCATAGGTTTAAATACTGGAACAGTAAATCCTTCCCCTTTTGCCCCAGAAACAGTAATTGACTGTGTTGACATTCCTACTTTCTTTGGTTTAAAATTCAGCGATGACCGTGCTGCCCCCGTATCTACTAGGAAGACTGCCTCTTCCCTACAGTGTCCCACCTTCAAGTTTATCAAGGGTTCCTGGTGGGCCCCCGAGGGCAGGAACCCCTGACACCCCTATTCTTCATCAAAATTCATAAGCGGAATTGCCCTTTCTTCCCTTTGTAGATCAGGACACTCCCGCTTAAAATGCCCTATCTTTCCGCAATAATAGCATCCTGCCTGTGGAGACTTCCATCTCTGCCCCAGGCGCCAGAACCCTCTAACAAAAGCTCCCCCTTGTCCTCTCCCTCTCCCTCTTCCTCTCTGTCCCACATGCTGCCACCCGCAGCTCCGGTTGCTCACTATTGGTTCCATTCTTTTCTTAACTATCTCATCAACCATAGCTACCATCACGTTTGCCTTCCGTTTTTGTCTCTCATCCTCTCTCTTTACAAACACTTTCTGTGCCTCTCTTAACAATTCATCTCATGGTTTTTCGCTCCACCCTTCTATCTTCTGTATCTTTCTCTGTATGTCTGGCCATGCTTTTGTCACAAAATGTACTTTCAAAAGACCCTGTGCCAGTGGGTCCACAGGGTTCATTCCAGAGTATTTCCGCATGGAGTTTCTTAATCTTTGCAAGAAAGCTGAGGGAGTTTCATCTTTCTCCTTCCTAATTTCAAAGGCTTTAGTCAAATTCTGTGACTTCGGAACTGCCTCTCTTATTCCTTTTAGAATCAGGTCTCTCAATTCTCTCGTTTTTTCTCTATGCTCCGGGTTTTGATTTTCCGACTGGGGGTCTCTGAGGGGAAACTTTGTCTCTCCCTGTCCAGCATCCCCATCCCCAATGGGATGTTCCCTGTCCCATATTTTAATAGCTGCTCCTCGTATAAGTCCCCTTTCTTTCCCAGTAAATAGTATATTCAAAATAAACATTAACTCAGTCCACGTATGCAGACTGGGCCCCAAAAATTGATCAATTTATTCAGACGACCCTACCGGATCCTCAGCCAGGACTTTCATCTCCTTTTTAAATGTTCTGACCTCCCCACTGGAGAGGGGGGCACTTACAAACCAAATCTCTTTGTCCTCTATTGGTACCTCCCAAAAGGGATAAGTCTTTACGTTCTTCCCCTTTTTATTTGTTTTTCCCCCTTAGGCTTTGATTTAGATACTCCAGAGGCAACCTCTATATCTATTTATCTTCCCTTTCTTTGTTGAGGATTGAGGGTCGGGAACAACAACATCCCCGTCCACTGCCCCTTTGTCCTCCTCTTGTGGGTCATCCGTTCCCTGTCCCTGTCTGTCTGTCTCTCCTCCTCCCCCATTTTCTGATTTTATGGTACTGGGGGGGAGGGGGGTGGGGGGCAAGCAGCCAAGAGGATCGCAGGGACTAGGTAGGGCAGAGGGGAAATCCCTTGTCTCTACTACCATCATTCCCAAATTGCCCTTCCAATAGGATGCATCGTCCACCTCTTCTTGACTAAATGGTTGTTTTTTATTCACATACAAATCTAAATACTGACATATCCAATCCTCGTCCGAACCATAATTTAGCCAGAAGACAGCCGGACGAAGGATTGGTTCTTTGGTCCATACTAAACAACAATATTTAATCATTTTCTTTTTATCTTTTGCCCTTGTACAAGTGTTACTTGTCCATTCCCGCAACATTCTCCCCAACAGACTTTCAGGAGGAATGTTACTAGAGACGGTTTCTTCCTTTACTTTGTCGCAGTTCGACTTACTATGCCTACCTCCATTTCTCGGGGCCCTTGCCAGTCCCTCAGTGATTAAATACCCCTTTTCCCGGCCACCAAGGCAATACTTAAAAGTCAGTTTTCTTACCTTGGTTTGTGCACAGAGTTGCCTGGCCCCTTTTCGGCGTATTTTCTATCGACCTCCTTTCACTGTCTGATTCAGGTGTCTCTCTTGTGGGATCCATACCAGTCGCCCAAGGGAGTGGACCAAACCGGGACACGAGACCGCTCCTCAGATGGGAACGGGACATGTCTTCCCAGTGTCCAGGGCCAGCCACTCCCCCGGCAATGGAAGAGTATCCCGGACGGCCCCCAATTGTGAGAAACAAAGCTCACTCACTTCAATAATTTCAGTCTGAGACAAGATCTGAAGCAATCAGTATGTTTATAATAATCTTGCAAGCGTGGTGCCTGGAATAGGGCACACAGAGTTTAGCAAGTACATATCTTATATAGGATTCACTACTCCAAACCCGGTGCCCATTACTATTATTTATCTCTTGCCTTATCCAGCCTTGTGCATAACAAAGTACAAGTTTTACTTGCCCATTTCACCACATCCTGCTTTGGTCCATTGTTAGGTATATCCTCCTTCACTACTATCTACTTCCCCTACCTGTGACATTTCCTCCCTTTCCCCAACTATATTGATCTTTATGACCTTTTAATTGGGGTTTGTTTTTGTGTTTTTGCAGAAGTGGGAAACAGATGTTTATAACTATTGCTTGTGCAAGCATATCTGGCTTAACCTACATCCTCACAGCACCTTATCTATTTGTCTGTAACATCTACCATTGTTTGCAGGCACGTTTCATTCTTGTATGCACATTTTAGCTAATACAAAAACAATTATATATTTCCTCACATAGTTTTCATTCTTGTTGACTCAGCTCTTGTTTGAAATAATTATACACTGGTGTGAGTGCATTTACCTTGCATAAATAATTATGATTGCTGAAGTAACACTACTTTACCTACATCCCACACGCTTCAGATTGGTTTCACAGGTCAACGCACAATCAAGGGGCAAAGGGCATGTACTGCACTGTAATGTTCTATATTCAGAACACAACTCATCTTTACCTGCCTATCTCTCACCTCCTTCCCCTACTTTTTTCCTTTCTCTCTTTTGCCCTCCTCTTCTCCACACTCCACCTCCCAGTTTTCCATTGCAAATGAGGTCTTTCACTGAGCTCAAGCTCTCCCAGTATAGCCAGTCCCATGTTTTGGGGAGAGGTAAAAGAGACATTGAACTTGGGGATGGTAAAGGAGGTGACAGAGGCATCTGTATAGAAGAAGAGTTGATGATGGGGAGGAAGAGTGTCCCAAGCTTGAAGGAGGGGCAGTGTTGTTCCAAAATTTTGAAGGCAAGGGTTGTAATCCAGACTTGTGAGAGGAAGGTGAAGATATGTACTCCCAAATGTGGAAGGGTTAGGGTTGGGTATAGGAAAAAGACAGGGTAAGGAACTTTGCGTAATCCCAAGTCAGCAGATAGAGAGGTGTAATCCTGCGACTCAGTGGGGATCAGATGTGGAGGGAAGGATAACATTGGGTGTGTTCATACACGTGAGTCTAGGCATGTATATTTCCAGCAAACCTGAAAAGGCAAGCCTGATATTTGTCTGATCTTAACGCCCAGAAGGCACAGTGAGCACCACACCCCTGACAGCAATGACCCCTCCTTCATCCCACCATTGACAGTGATCATTATTTCCTGACCCTTATATCAGCAATAATGACAACCATATAACAGTTATCACAGCTCCTTCACCCCCACTCCTGAAAGGTGGTCACTGGTCCCCCAACCCCACACCCTGTTAGTGATCACTCCTCCCTCACCCCCCTCAAACCCCTTCTGACAGTAATCACCACTCCCTCAGCTCCACCTTGCCTGTGATCATTCCTTTCTGAACACTTCACTCAACCTGATAATGAGGTCAGACCAGCAAAGGAAGCAATGGTTGCCATATTGGTGGTGGATGAGGATTGTCATGTTGGGATGTGGTTATCAGTGGTCTGGGGTATACAAGGTGTTGCAGGGTGTAATTGAAAAAGCATTTAGTGTCAAGCATTCAAGTGAATAATTCCTCAGGAATTCGAGGAGAACAGTGGCACAGTGGTTAGCAGTGCTGCCTCACAGTTCCAGAGACCCAGGTTCAATTCCTGCCTCAGGCAACTGTCTGTATGGAGTTTGCACATTATCCCCGTGCCTGCACGGGTTTCCTCCGGGTGCTCCGGTTTCCTCCCACAGTCCAAAAATGTGCCAGTTAGGTGAATTGGCCATGCTAAATTGCCCGTAGTGTTAAGTGAAGGGGTAAATGTAGGGGAATGGCTCTGGGTGGGTTGCTCTTCGGAGGATCGGTGTGGACTTGTTGGTCCGAAGGGCCAATTACTGTAAGTAATTGTTTCCTGGGTAACCATCAGCCTAACTGAATCAAAACTCTCTGAATTCTCTGACTTGAATGGACGCTTTCAAGAGGTTCTAGACAAAAAGAAATTATCCTTCAGAATCTTAAATTTCCCAGGCAATTCCCATAGAGCATCTGCACATGGATTCTGCATGTGGGTTCTGATTTATAACTTCATTCTGTTTTCCTCAAAAGACTGTTCGACCATCAGAATATCTAGGCCGCTGGTGGGTCATATAGGTTTTCTTTAAAAATGTTTTATTCGCAATGCATCTTTATCATTTTTTCTCATCTTGCTTCTTTTTTTTACATCCAGTTTTATTGGGCAGTTGGCTAGCCTGGATATTGGACTGTACCAAACCCTGGGCAAGAGCGATTCCTAAAAGCAGCCTGAAGAGCAACTCCTCCATGTAGATAGCAAGCTCATGGTGGTGGGATAAAGTGGCTCTACTTTTACATTTTGGATCAACTTCGGGATCTCAGCAATCAAAAATAGGGCACAATTTGATGAAGGCGTTAGGAAGGAAATTCCAAGGTTTTGACTCAGTGACAGTGGAGAAAGTGTAATATTGTTCCTAATCAAGGTGATGTGTGACTTGGAGGTGAACGTGCAGGTGGATGTATACATTTTTTAAAATCAATCTTTTCAGAAATCTCTGGAGCAGGTATTATTGGATACACATCTGCTATCTTTATCCTTCTAGATGGCACAGATGGTTTGGATGTTGCTGTCAAAGGAGATTTTACGAGTTGGTAAATTGGTAGCTTTTATTTTTCAATTTATTTTTAAATTGAATTCACTACACTCATTTTTCTCCTGATGTTGCCACATTTTTCATTGTTACTTATGTTACTGACTATTTGTTTATCATCTCCCCCAATCCTCCTCTTCTGTTGAAGTATCCCATGTTTCTATCAGTCACATCGGTGAGGAAAACATTTAGGAAAAATTTAAGAACACCTGGCAAGCTGTGTTTATCATTTATATATTGTAACATGTACGAAGCTGCATTTTGATGACTATATGCCTGCACATACAAAATTAATAAGTTGTTATCATTTTTGAAATTTATCCTCATATCCCTCCAAACCCTTCCAATTTATAAAGCCATCCAGATGCCTTTTAAATGTTGCAATTGTACCAGCCTCTACCACATCCTCTGGCAGCTCATTCCATACACGTACCACCCTCTGAGTGAAAACGTTGCCCCTTAGGTCTCTTTTATATCTTTCCCCTCTCACCCTAAACCTATGCCCTCTAGTTCTGGACTACCCCATCCCAGGGAAAAGACTTTGTCTATTTATCCTATCCGTGCCCCGCATAATTTTATAAACCTCTAAAAGGTTGCCCCTCAGCCTCCGATGCTCCAGAGAAAAAAGCCCTAGCCTGTTCAACCTCTCCCTATAACTCATATCCTCCAACCCTGACAACATCCTTATAAATCTTTTCTGAACCCTTTCAAGTTTCACAACATCTTTCCGATAGGAAGGAGACCAGAATTGCACACAATATTCCAACAGTGGCCTAACCAAAGTCCTGTCCAACCACAACATGACCTCACAACTCCTGTTCTCAATACTCTGACCAATAAAAGAAAGCATATCAAACGCCTTCTTCACTATCCTGTCCACCTGCAATTCCACTTTCAAGGAGCTATGAACCTGCACTCCAAGGTCTCTTTGTTCAACAACACTCCCTAGGACCTTACCATTAAGTGTATAAGTCCTGCTAAGACTTGCTTTCCTAAAATGCAGCACCTCACATTTATCTAAATTAAACTCCATCTGCCACTTCTCAGCCCATGGCCCATGTGATCAAGATTCTATTGTAATCTGAGGTAAACTTCATTGCTGTCCACTACACCTCCTATTTTGGTGTCATCAGCAACTTACTAACTATACCTCTTATGCTCACATCCAAATCATTTATATAAATGATGAAAAGTCGGGCACCCAGCACTAATCCTTGTGGCACTCCACTGGTCCCAGGCGTCCAATCTGAAAAACAACCCTCCACCACCACCAGGTCTTCTACCTTTGAGCTAGTTCTGTATCTAAATGGCTAGTTCTCCCTGTATTCCATGTGATCTCATCTTGCTCACCAGTCTCCCACGGTGAACCTTGTTGAATGCCTTACTGAAGTCCATATAGATCACATCTACAGCTCTGCCCTCATCAATCCTCTTTTGTTAATTCTTCAAAAAATTCAATCAAGTTTGTGAGACATGATTTCCCATGCACAAAGCCATGTTGACTATCCCTAATCAGTCCTTGCCTTTCCAAATACATGTACATCCTGTCCCTCAGGATTCCCACCAAAACCTTGCCCACCACTGACGTCAGGCTAACTGGTCTATAGTTCACTAGCTTGTCCTTTACACTTTTCTTTACCAGTGGCACCATGTTAGCCAACCTCCAGTCTTCCGGCACCTCACCTGTGACTATCGATGACACAAGTATCTCGATAAGAGGCCCAGCCAGAGGCCCAGTAAGAGGCCCAATTTAAAATATAAGCCATTAGTATTAATTTATCCAGTTTTTTGTAGAGGAATAAGATAGTGCTATTTTCTGAGTCTGTAGATTAAAAGAAGCAAAAATGGCCCTTAGTAGAGTGATGTGCTCTTCTTGTCAGATGTTGGAGTTTAGGGAGCATTTACAGGTTCCTGAGGATTATATTTGCCATAAATGCCGTTGGCTGCAAATCCTATCAGATCGAATGGAGAGGCAGTTAGAGGCAAAGAAGAATTTACAAGAGCAAGAGGATGTGATGGTTGGCAGTCACATAGATGGGTTAACTCCAGAAAAGGTAAGAGAGGTAGGCAGGTAGTACAGGACTCTTCTGTGGCTATCCCCATTTCAAATAAGTATGATGTTTTGGAAAATGTAGGGGCGATGGATTCTCAAGGGAATACAGCACGAACAGCCAAGTTTCTGGTATTGAGACCGGCTCTAACGTAATGTTAAATTTCCACTGAATACATTAGCAATTATTAAGTCATGTACATTTAAATTCTATTATGTGAGTTCAGTAAGTCTTAATCCGGACCCTTTTCTATGTGGTAACTTCACCTAGTCTGTTGCCAGGCAAATTCGATATAATTTATCACCAATTCCCTATTTCCAGGACATTCTGTTTTTCTTTGAATTAAAAGTGACAATTTCAACAACCACTTTCAAAAACTTATATTTTTAGCAAGAGGTCAGCTGGAACTGACAACCGGAAGCGGCAGGTACAAATCACTATAAATGCTGGAGGAAACATCACAGAAGCGCTTCACAGGAGGCTCCCAAGCACTGAGGATGTCACCTAGACAGGGGACGAAACATCTGCAACACAAATTCCCAGCTCGGCGAACAGAACCACAACAATGAGCACCCGAGCTACAAATCTTCTCCCAAACTTTAGCAAGAGTGTATGTTTTTGATCATGTATTCAGGGATCCTGAAAGAGTGATAGTAATGTTACTTGCTAGTTAAAAAGCCATAGAAAATCTGCCCTTCGAACTTTCAGATTCATGATCTACTGCCACTGTGAATGGATCCAAAATTCAACTTGTGTCTACAGTTTAAATCTATAATAAACAATATAATCAGGTATCAGCAGGCTTTAGGAGAATGGACTGGCGCATAGGTAGATATGTGGGCAGGTTATGTTGAATATAGAGAAGTGTGATGTGACAGTTTAGAAGAAATAAATAGGACAAACAATATAAAGTAAGTAATGCAAATATCAGGACTCGTCTTTGATATCCAACAGTCTCTATTCTACGTTAGAGTTAGTAATTCTTTCATTAGTCAGCTTTCTAGTAAATCAGCAGTAATTAGTTTTTTTGTGTTAACATTAGTGACTCTTAAGAGAATGTGAATGAAGTCAAATTAAAACAAGCTTCTTTTCATATATGTGCCAATAAAATAAAACATAAACTAGGAAACACTTTACACCTGGAAAATAAAACAAATGGCTTAATGATCCTTGTTTCCTTTAGATGGCGTTATTTCTCAAAGAAATTCCTTTACAGACAATCCCGGTAGGAGAATTCAGTATCAACTCAATCCCATTCTAAGCAGCTGGGAAAGGAAGTCAGGTTTTATTTCCATGCAGTGAAATTTTTCAATTAAACAAATATTCTTTTTGAAAATATTACATTAGATTTGACTAAAAGGTTTGCACAATTACCATGCTCAATGATCAGCGATACAAATCCAGCGACATAAATTAGAGCCAAACCTTTGTATTCTGCTTACTTCTAGACATCTTCTTTTGTTATTTCACTGATCTGAAGTAAGTAGAATGATGCTCTAGGTTTTGCTGTATAGCAGCACTCTTGGCTCTGAGTCAGGCCATTTTGGATTTAATCCCAATTCCAGAAACCTCAACACATTATTCCACCCAGTACAGTACTGAGGGAGTGCTACATTGAATGTCTTCCTGAAGAGATGTCAATCAAAAGCTCCAACTGCTGAGAAGAATTCAAAAGACTCCGAGGTACAATGTGAAAAAACAACAAATGTGTCCTAGAAAGTATGCTGAATAGTACCACTAAAAACAAATTATTAGATCATTTGTTCATATGTTGTTCGACTGTCACATAACATTTGAATGCATTTTAAAAGCAATCCATTGGTACTTAAGCTGTGTGGGGATATGTTTCAAGCAACACATCTCCCACCTCCTCAAAGTCTGACCATATTCAACAAGATGCATTTCAAAAGTGTAATGGAACAATCTCAACTTGCCTGGATGAGTGGAACTCCAACAATACACAAGAAACTCAACACAATTTTGGACAGATTGACATACTTCATTGACACCCCATCCAGAACTTCCAACATTCAACCTGTCTGCCATTGATACACAATGACAACATTGTGTACCATCTACAAGATACACTGCAACAACTTACCAAGACTCCTAAGATAATATATTCCAAATCCATGATTTTACCGTCTCAACAAGAACAGGAGATGCACGAAAATAAGTAGATTGTAGAGAATATGAGTTCTCTGATTGGGACTGTTAATCTGGTTCAATCAGGGAGCCTCGACTGACATATAAAAAGGGTGAATATCCGATATACTGACATTTTGATACCTGTATAAATGTAAATAAAGGAGAATTGGTGATGAAATATCAGAATCTGTGAATTTATTCCAGTGGCGATAAAAGTAAAGCATGATCCTGAAGAAACTCATCACAACAGTCATCTTGAGTTCGGGTAAGCATTTCTGACATAATGGCTTTGTTTAGGAGGCTTAACTCATTTGACCCTGCTATCGAGGACTGGGTCTGGTATATGGAAAGAAAGTATTATTTTTCCAGGTGATGAATGGCTTTTGCCCGAAACATCAATTTTCCTGCTCCTCAGATGCTGTCTGACCTGCTGTGCTTTTCCAGCACCACTCTAATCGAGATACCAAGCTGTCATGGTTCCTTATTTGATTATAGGACCATCTCACACTCCTGCAGGGATAGCTCCAGCAGAGATGCTAACGGGTGGAAGATTCTGCACCAGATTGAGTCTGATCTTCTCGAATATGGGGAGGGGATGAGGGTAAAACAGCATCAGGAACTCCAATGCTGGATGCAAGACTCCGCCAAGCGAGAGAGACAGTTTGATACAAGAGATGAAGTTTGGTGTTTTTAAATGGCCCTGCTTTGGTAATAAGTATGGTTGACGCAAGGTCAAGACCAGTGATATGAAAGTTTGGGTAGGTGCAATGGTCCTGAATAAGCAGTTGGACCATACGAAAGCTATGAATTCTCAAATGGTGTGGGAGCAAAACATGTCCTGCCCCTCAGAACAGTTGGAAATGCTGCTGGATCCCATCGATTTACCCTCTCCATCAAAAGTTGCCAAGTGTTCTGAATCAGAGATGGATATGATGGAAGTAGCCACCTCAATGTCTTTACTACCAGAAGAAGAGAGTAAAATTCTATTGAAGCACTTTTGGTTCATGAGGCAAACTCCCATTTGTTATGTGCCGCCCAATTTGGATGCCAAGTTGGAGGAACCTGATCCACAACTAAAATGCCCCTGAGACCCTCCAAATAAAAAGGACTGGCTTACGTCCCTGGACTCAGAGGAGGAAGGGTGTAGTGATTGTAACAAGGTCAACCAGCTGGACTTCATTGAATATAAGTTCCCTTATTGGGGCTGTTAATCTGGTCCACTAGTCAAGGACTGTTCATGTGTTAATAAAGGGTGACTTAGTGATGGGATACCAGCCCCTGTGGAGTTATCTCAATTATCTGTGAGTTCCTCTCCAAACCACACACCATCCTGACAAAGAACTATATTATTGTTGTTTCAGTGTTAAAGAATCAAAACCCTGAAACATCCTCCCAGAAAAAAACTGTGGGCACAACAACATCATATCGACTGCAGCATTTCAAGAAGGAAGCTCACCACCACCTCCTTCGGGATAATAAGGAGTGGGCAATGAATGCTGGCTTAGTCAGCAAAGCCTATATCCTGTGAATGATTTTTTTTTTTAAATCTTATAACAATTCAAATTCTTTCTTTGCCTCTTGGATAACTTAGGTATGATATAAATGTCAAAAAATGTGTTCACACAAAGTGTGTTATGTTAAACATATACTACACATAAAGCTTTTTCTGTCAATGATATTGCATTCACATTCTGCTATACAGAACTGAATTAGGAAGAATGACTTTCTTCTGCAAAATAGACATCAAATATGGAAATAAATTACATTTTTGTGGCTCAGCTTTAGTCTGAGCTTTAAATATTCACACTTTAAATATTCACTCATTGGTGCAATGATTAATAATTAGCTGAGAAAAGCCAGCAAATGTACTTTTTAATGCATACTTATGGCACTTGAAAATAAGGTGCAGGCACCTTTGCAATGAGATATTTTACACAAGATAATAGGGAAAATTAAGATAACATATCATGTAACATTCACCATTAAAACTAATAATGAAAAATAGATTCACAAGAAAAGTCATTATAATAGAAACAGTTTAAATTCAGAATATTCAGTACTTAATACTGACTGGTTGATGTTCTCGGCCATTTTGCGAGAAAAGAACCTGTATTAATTTTACAACTTTATAAATATTTAGTGGAGAAATAAAGACATAAAAGTATAAATGTTTTTAGGTAAAACCAATGTTTCAGTAACCCCCTTCAGGGAAGGAAATAGCTGCCCTTACCTGGCCTATATGTGACACTAGACCATGTAGCAATGTGGTTGATTCTTAAATGTCTTCTTGGCAATCAGGGATGGGCAATCATATGGCCAGTGATGCCCATATTGTCATCATTGAGGATGGATCTTCCAAAGGACTACAATCAGCATTGAATTAACCCTCAGCTCCTACTTCTGCAATTTTTTTTGTCAGGTATTCCAAACACAGTTTTTTCAAGAAAGCAAGCTATATCATCAACCAAACAGCTTTGTCACAATGCTAGAGCATCAGGCAACATTTTTATAACCATATTTTTATAGAATTATCTTCCATCAAGTAAGTTGAAGTGCACAGCGTGAATGCTAGTGAAGAGATGCGTGAATAGATAGAGTTGTAGGGTATTTAGGTGGGTGATATAAGCTAAGTATGGCATTTGAGTGAGGAGTAAGTGGGTAGGGTGGTAGCTGAGGAAGGTGGCACTGTCTCAGGTGGATAGGAAGGCATGTATATATAGTGGCAGATGAGTTGGGTTCTAGGCACAATGTGTCCCAGTATGATGCCAAGTCTTTAGGCTTTACATCTCAATGACTGGCAGACTGCTTCAATCAACACATCCCAATGACAATTCACATTGGGCTGCATGCTGGTTGTTCTCAACTGGCTTGTCCTTAAAACACTCATAACACTATATCCAACATTAGGTGATTATTATGCAACATTTATTAAATAAGTTGAAGTGTACAAAGAATTACATCAGAAATCGATGTAAGATTACCAGACAGGCTTGCAGTGTGATTCCATTTACTTGTGCTGGTAGCTACTGTCAGATATTGTGTTATGAGATGTTGTGTTATAGGTTATCTTTATTAACTCACACACCAGCTCACTATATTAAGTAATACTGGGATCCCGTTTGTTCATTCATAACCTTTTACTAGCCCATTATTTACTATAACAAGATTTCTTTCATTCATTCATAAAACCACAGTTCTGTAGTAACCAAATTGAAAAACAACCCTTTTAAACCCATCACTGCATTTCCACACTGTATCAGCCTCTGACACTAGCAGTATTTACTTCAGCATACGGAAAATATCATGCCCATCAAGTCACCACAAAATATTACCTGTTAAATACCTTTGAACTGGGCCATTATCCCTTTAGGAAACTAACTGACAGAATAGCCTTACATGAAATTGCATGATTGAATGAAACTCATACCAGCAAATAGTAAATAAATCTCACCATACAGCTGCAGTAATCGGTTTAATATCCTTCATTCTTTTATTACGATTTCTAACTTATTTAGAGCATACAGGCCTGGTATCAGTATTTTTACTAACATTTATTAATTTAAAAGACAAAAGAATTAACGCCTCTATTTATGCAAGCAGACCAGACAGACATCCCATCAGGAATAGCAGCCAGCAGTTAGCACATTTTTAACCCACCTCCTGTCTCCTACAACAGAAGCCCTTCAAATCTTTGTGTACTATAGATTAAATGTATCCGATAGTAATAATATGTAAGAACGGTGTATAAAGGGGCTATGGAAAGAACTGTATTTCAGGATGCTATTGCTGCCTTGTACTGGTACTGTGATTGCTGATAAAGAGGCTATTTTCGCCACTCACAGATTCGGTCGTTATTTGAACACAATCCCAGTCACAAAGTGACTGCAAAGTTGTTAGAGCAGTTAGAAGAAGTCAATTGCAAATATAGCATTCAAAGAAAAATAAGAGATTGTTCAGAACATTTAAGGAAATAAGCTGCCTCAGTGCAAATGTGTAGTTTTTCAAACTTGCAAGTCGAGAGTGTTTGATTGGGACATTGCAGATTATTAAAAGATTGAGAAAGCCTAAGCTCTCAGTTGTGTCAATATTCAAAGAAAGGTCTTTTCAGCTTACAGGACCAGAACTCAGAAGAAACAGTTATGTCAAATCTACAGATTGGATAGAGAAGGGGAATTCTTTCTGTTTTTTGAGTGACTGTAAAAGAAGTGTTGGGGAGTAGATGGGATTTTAATTTGATTTAATTAACAGAACATTAGTGTGCCCCAAAATATAGTTTTGTGATTGAAAATTGTTTCTGAAAGAGTTCTTGCAGTTAAAATTGTTGGTACCTTTTTAATACCTACTGCTAAATTCAAATTTTGGTAGTAAACAAATAGGTCCAAAATTATGTGCTAACAAGTTTAAACAGGTTTAACAACCCCCATTTGGTATCTGTGTTCTACATTTCCTCTATTTTTTTTCCTGCCACTGCGCAGACCTCTGAGTTCTGTAAATGACTATGGATTCAGAAATAAAGACTCGATGCACTCAATGCCAATTGACATCTGCAGATGCTCCAAGTGACAGCACAGCCACTTTTGGCCACAATTTTTCCATCAGTTGGCTCTGCAAGCCACTGTTATCCTGAGGAATGTGTCGGCCTTTCTTCTCATCTCTGCTCTGTGAGTTCATACAAAGAGAAGTACATTCCTCCAGTCAACACTTTCCTCATCTGGATGCAATGCAAGCTAGGGTACTTGACTATAAGAACATAAACATAAGAAGTGGAGTAAGGGAAAAGCAAGCAGCCCACTAAGCCTCCTCTGCTATCCAATATGACCATGGTTGACCTTAGGCTTCATCTCCAGACTTTGGATCAGTGGTGCTGGAAGAGCACAGCAATTCAGGCAGCATCCGAGGACAGGCAAAATCGACGTTTCGGGCAAAAGCCCTTCATCAGGAATAAAGGCAGAGAGCCTGAAGCATGGAGAGATAAGCTAGAGGAGGGGGGGGGGGGGGAGAGAGTAGCATAGAGTACAATAGGTAGGTGGGGAAGGAGATGAAGGTGATAGGTCAGGGAAGAGAGGGTGGAGTGGATAGGTGGAAAACGAGCTGGGCAGGTCGGACAAGTCCGGACAGGTCAGGGGATCGAGTTTCTGGAGGTTAGAAGCTAGGATGAGGTGGGGGAAGGGGAAATGAGGAAACTGTTAAAATCCACATTGATGCCCTGGAGTTTAAGTGTTCCGAGGCGGAAGATGAGGCATTCTTCCTCCAGGCGTCTGGTGGTGAAGGAGCGGCGGTGGAGGAGGCCCAGCACCTCCATATCCTCGGCAGAGTGGGAGGGGGAGTTCAAATGTTGAGCCACGGGGCGATTTGGTTGATTGGTGCGGGTGTCTCGAAGATGTTCCCTAA
>NC_057715.1:59100709-59129768 GCF_004010195.1 Chiloscyllium plagiosum | reverse complement strand
AGAGTAGCATAGAGTACAATAGGTCAGTGGGGAAGGAGATGAAGGTGATAGGTCAGGGAGGAGAGGGTGGAGTGGATAGGTGGAAAAGGAGCTAGGCAGGTCGGACAAGTCCGGACAAGTCAGGGGATCGTGTTGCTGGAGGTTAGAAACTAGGATGAGGTGGGGGAAGGGGAAATGATCTCCAGACTTCCTGCACCCAGTAACCACATCACCTGACTCCCTGAGAAACTCAAAATCTGTTTATTTCAGCATTAAATATATTCAATGATCGTGCTTTCAGAACACTTTGGGATAGAAAACTCAAGATTCACAATTCCTTGACTGTAAATAAATTCTCTGAAAAGAAATTTGTCTTTCATCTGAAATGATTTATGCCATACCCTAAAAATCCAACCCCTTGCCAGAAAAAGCAATAGGCCAGAGTCTGAGGAGTGACAATCTTAAAACCTTCATGTTTTTCATGAAAGGGAGAAGTTCTGATAGAGTCAAAGAGTTATAAAAGTGTACAGCACAGAACCAGTCCCCTTGGTCCAACTCGTCCATGCTGATTCGATATCCTAACCTAATCTAATCCCATTTGCCAGCTCATGGCCCATATCCCTCTAAATCCTTCCTATTCATATACCTATCCAGATGCCTTTTAAATGCTGTAATTCTACCAGCCTCCACCACTTCCTTTGGCAGCTCATTCCATTCATGCACCACTCTGTGTGAAAACGTTGCCCCTTAGGTCCCTTTTATATCTTTCCCCTCTCACTCTATTTATGAGAGGAGTTTTTCTTGACTGCTCCTTCAGAATGTGGAGCCATACTTCCATTCTGACTGTTTGCAAGTAGTACAGAACTGTCAGGGGAAGGCAAACCACAAACATATTTTACAGCAGACAGCTTCAGTATCTGACATTTAAATCCAAAATCACAGATAGCCAGTTTGATAGTTTGCTGGGTGCTAGGTGGGTCGGATGCCAGGTGGGAAAGGTGCTGCGGCAAGGGTTTTATGTGGATAGGGGCAAGATAACTAGAGTAGAGTACAGAGGAACCTCGATTATCTGAATATCAATTATCCAAATTTTGAATTATCCGAAGAAGATTTCAATGTCCCACAAAAGATGTAAGTGTATTTGATTTACTGTCCTGAAGAATGTGTGAAAACGCTGGCAGAAACAAAGGAACACAAGCCACTCAAGCATCAGTGACTGGATACTTTTTAGGTAGGTGTTGTTACACCCATTTGCAAAAGTAAGTGTTTTACAGTATTCCCGGCACGTCCAGGTTCATTAAATAAAAAGGGGCAAGAACGTAAACGCACGCACGGGGCGGTGCTTCTGTCTTTCTATCGCGAGACTGATTTCCCGGAAACTGACATGTTGTTGCGATCATAGAAACTGTTCAGTACCTTGTTTAAAGCTGGGATTGGATATTTATGTGATGGTATGTCCTTCTTATTTTAACCTGTGATTTGTAGGCTGCAAGGATTAGTTTGTTTAAATGGCAGACTCATTAAAATTATAGATTTAAACAAATTCTCCAGGCGAGCACAGTGTTAGATCAGTGTGGCTTCCTTCGTTTAAGGTAAAATCAATTATACAAATAATTGATTATCCGACCGAAATAGTGCCCACCCATCTCGTTCGGATAATCAAGGTTCCTCTGTATAGGCTGCCAGGTGAGCAAGATGCGAGAAACTCTGTTGCAGGTGAGGCAAGGAGGGTGGGTGTCAGATTTGAAAGGGCATTGAATCTGATGACAGCGTGGGTGGGAAGCATGTTCAGAATAGTGGGTAGGGATCATCTGTCCTGGCATAGGTAAGGCCTTGGTGTTCAGTAGCAGGGAGTGAAGTTTTTGGTGTGGAGCAGGCTAAGGGGAAATGTGTGCAGAGGCAGATGAGAGGAGGCCACATGCAGGATGGAGCACATGTCCAGCGGTAAAGGAAGAGGCAAGTATGTTGGGAAGGAGGTATCAGGTACAGGGATGAGCAATGATCTGGAAAATTATAGTTGTACTTGTGTGAGGTTGGGAATGGGTCAATTGCATAGTTATTGAGGAGTTAGTCTCTGTATTTAATTATCTAACTTTTCCTCCGTAATTATTTTACTTAATTTCATCGGAAAACTCCAAGTTCTTCAATTAAATTGGAGTCTGTTGGAGAGTTTCAGACACAGAGGAATTGCACTGTGGAATCTTCAATTTCTCCTTTGGAGTCTGTTACAATGGGAGTTCTGAAATGCCCCAGTGTGCAACTCTCATCTACTCTGGAATAATGACAGTCTGAGCCATTGAAAATATGGATCAATATTTCATTACCTACTCTATCAAGCCCCCTTCATTATCTTGAATGTTACAATGAGTCCACCTCCCATTCTTCTGAACACCAGAGAATATGAGCCCAATTTATTCAGCACATTTTGAGGTTCATTTTAGCCATTAAATGGGTTCATGATGGTTATTATTTTGATTAGACTTTTCTGTCAATGCTTGTGAGTATACGAAATAGGACATGTTTGTAAAATGTTTAGCTCCAAAGCACCATTCAAAAAGTCTGTATTTCAAGGGGAAGGCTAGTAAATTATGTCAACAATAAAGAATGGTATATTAAAGACCAGTCAAGATCAAAATTGCTTTGAATATTTTTCCTAATTAACCCATCCACCAAACCATTCTTCATGATTTAAGAGTTCTGCAACAAAATAGTTAACCAATGATCGGAGTTATCCTTTGTAGGCATAACTTAGGACTTGATTAGACTTTCATATACAAAATACAAAACAATATAGAGACCTTGGTCACTACATGAAGAGTGACAGAGCAGACACTTAAGCTACTGATATGCCTGGATGATTCTGGTAGTCTACTACAATACAGTTCGCAAGACATTAAATAATTATATTTACAATCTGCACACAACATAAAATCATAAAGAAGCTTTCTGTCTTTTGTTTAAATAATGGATTACTCACCAAATAAAGTCATTGCATGCTTGCTTGTATATTTTCTGTAAGATTCCCATAAAGTTCCTCATTGCTAAAGATTTCTGCCAAAAGTATTTACTAGGCAACTATCATACATTATTTCAAACTTGCAAATATTTAAAGCATGTACAAAAAACAATGCAGAACTCTGTGAGCTAGGAATTACGTCATGCTCAATTCAGAGAACAATCTGGGTATAATTCACATAGCGCTTGTTTGCTCACAGACCACAGGAACTGGACTGTCAGCATTAGTTGGTAATGATCAAGACAGTTTCAGTTGCCAGTGACAGGCCCAGAGGCAGTTCACCATTAAGATTGGTCATTTAACTTGCTAACGCTGTTTCAGATGCATGCCTTTGATGCTGGTGCAGGATCATTTACTAATATGACAAGATGTGCTGAGCCCAAATAAGAAGCTGTCTCATGTGCAGTCATCGAAAGGACTTTATGTAGTTCGACTAATGGCCACTTGCCAAAATTACACCAAAATTCATGATTACTGTTTGAAGCCACAGGTATTGAGATTAGATGCTTCTTATCAATTTCATTAGAAATTCAAGACCCTGGTCAAAGCATCAATGAAGCAATTTTCATAGTCCCACTAGAAGTCAGCAATATTCATAGAGGTTCTTTGAATCACTTTATTACAACAGAAATCTCCTCAGTATGACAGTCTGCAACCTATAGAAGCATTCTTGCAGGTATGATCAGTAGACTCTGCATACATACCCATCTCAAACAAATATCTGGAAATATCTCTATTTCCTGCATATAAAATGAATATTCCCAAATCATAATTTTTCAGAAGAATAACTCGGGAAGAAGAATCGGGATGTCTAAGCTCCTCAGTTCAGAACAGTTGCTTTTGGGTCTTCTGAAGTGGATTAACATTCTGCATTTCCGGGATTCTCATCAGTGCTTACTGCTTCATCTAATTACACTGATATTGACACAACAAATGCCATAATGGAGTTTCTAGTGAAATATTTTAGATGTAGATTTTTGTATAGCAGGATTTGTGGCTCTGTAAATTCCTACAGGATCACTGATATGAGTGATCAATGATGTTAAACATAAAAGAGATTGATTATTTATATGCACAATAGTTTTCCCTCTTGAAAAAAGATGGCATAATGCAATTGAATTGAAATGCTTAAAGAAAGCATTGGATGTGAGGATTGTTTTTTTTCTTGAAAGGGGACATTGTTAAGGCATATTAGAAGAATGAAGTTCATAAGACTATTAGACATAGGAGCAGAATTAGGCCATTTGGTCCATCGAGACTGCTCCATCGTTCAATCATGGCTGATATGTTTCTCAGCTCCTTTCACCTGCCATCTCCCTGTAATTCTTGATCCCCTTACCAATCAAGAACCTGTCCATTTCAGTCTCTAATACATAAAATACTTGGCCTCCACAGCCCTCTGTGGCAATGACTACCACAGATTAACTAACCTCTAGCTAAGGAAATTCCTCCTCATCTCAGTTCTAAAGATTCATCCATTAATTCTAAGACTGTGCCCTCAGGTCCTCTCCTACTTGTGCATGCCCACTCCATGCTGGTCTCTCAGAATTTGATCAGTTTCAGTCAGATCCCCCTCCACATCCTTCTACACTTAATCGAGTACTAACCCAGAGTCCTCAACCACTCCTCATATGACAAGTCCTTCATGTCTGGGATCGTTCTTGTATACCTCCTCTGGGTCCCCTCCTATGTCAGCACATCCTTCCTTAGATATGGGGCACAAAACTGTTCACCAAATTCTAAATGCGGTCTGACCAGAGACTTATACAGACTCAGAAGCACATTTCTGCTCTTGCATTCTAGCCATCTTGAAATGAATGCTAATTTTCTTGCATTTGTCTTCCTAATTGCCACCTGGACCTGCATGTTAACCTCAAGAAAATCCTGAACTAAGACTCACAAGTTCCTTTGTGCCTCAGATTTCTGAAGCCTTTCCTCATTTAGAAAATATTCTAGCTTCTATTCTTTGTACTAAAGTACATAACCTCACACTTTCCCGCATTGTATTCCATCTTCCACTTTTTTGTCCAATCTCCTAGCCTGTCTAAATCCTCCTGCAGAACCCCAGCTTCCTCAACACTACCTACAACCTAACTTTGTCATCTGCAAACTTAGCAAGAACGTCCTCAATTCCTTCTCCAGATCATTCATGTATAACATGAATAATTGCAGTCCTAACAGTAATCTCTGCAAAACTCCACTAGTCACCGGCTCCCATCCTGAAAAAAACCCTTTTATCCACACTCTGCGCCCTCCAACAGTCAGCCAATCCTCTATCCATGCCACTCTCTTGCCCCTTACACCATGGGCTCTTATCTCATGTGTGGTACATTGTCAAAGGCCTTCTGAAAATCCAAACAGATCACGTCCACTGGCTCTCCTTTCTCTAACTTGTTTCTTACCTCCTCAAAGACTTCTAACAGATCTGTCAGGCATGACGCCCTCTTGACTAAGTCATGCTGACCCAGCCCTGTTTCACTATGTGCTTTCAGATACTCCATAATCTCATCCTTAATAATGGATTGAGAATCTTACCACCAACATAGGTGAGGCTAACGAGCCGACTGCTTCCTGTCTTTTGCTACCCTCCCTTCTTATAAAGGGGTGTTACATTAGCCATTTTCCAGTGCTCTGGGGCACTCCCTGACACCAGTGATTGCTGAAAGATCACCACCAATGCCTCCTCAATCTCCTCAGCTATCCTCTTTAGAACTGTGGGGTGTAGTTCATCTGATCTGAGCGATTTATTCACCTTCAGATCAGTATCCATGGGGATGGCCTCAACCAGGACCTTGGATTCATGTCACACTACAGGTACCTCCCCCCCCCGCATATAGACACACACATACACACATATAATTTTGTGGGGTGAACTTGTGCTTGCAGAATTACATTGTATTTTGCTCAAAATCTGCATGAATCCATGTAAGATTCTTTTTTAGAATCCCTTTTTTAGAAATAGAATCAGTCTGAACATTGGGACACAGACAGCCTCACACAGGGCACCTCACACCTTCAATGCATTATCTGGGCCAATATGGCACCTATTGTTAAAGTTCATTTGAGAATGTAACTTTAAAAATTCTGGGATTTACATGTGAAAGAACTGAAACCAACATGGTCATTCTAAAAGATGAGAGATTTAAAAAACAAGTCAGTTCTTTTTCATATATAATTTCAGTTACATCACACTGTAAACTTTTGCTATAAATTCTGTGTCTTACGATCTTATACTCCCACAACCACCTGATGAAGGAGCAGTGCTCCGAAAGCTAGTGCTTCCAAATAAACCTGTTGGACTATAACCTGCTGTTGTGCAATTTTTAATTTTGTACACCCCAGTCCAACACCAGCATCCCCAAATCATTCAAATCATTCAGCTTCCCCAGGACATTCTCCTCATTGATGGCTGCTATACTTACCTCTGCCCCCGACTCACTTGAAATTCTAGTAAGCTGCTAATGTCTTCCACTGTGAAAACTGATGCAAGCTACCTATTCAGTCCCTCCACCATTTTTGTTCCCCATTACCACTTCTCCAGCCTCATTTCACAGCAGTCCAATGTCCACCCTTGCCTGTCCCTTACTTAAAAGAAATCTTGTAATCTTCTATAATACTTTAGCTAGCTTAATCTCATATTTCCTCTTTTCTCCACACACACACACCATCTTCCAGATTGCTTTTCCAGTTACCACATTTTGGTTTTTAAAGGCTTCCCATTCCTCTGGCTTCCCATTTATATTCACAACATTATATACTTTTTCAGCCACGGTTCTCTTCACTTCCTATGATTATTTTCCTTCTTCCTTCAGATTAATTTTTGCTGTGCCTCTCGAATTACACCCAGAAATTCCTGCCATTGCTGCTTCACCATCTTCCCTCCTAAGCTCTCCTTTCAATCAACTCTAGTTGTTCCTCCCTCATGTGTTGTAGTTGTCTTTACTCAATTGTAATATCATTACATCTGATTCCAGCTTCTTCCCTCTCAAACTGCAGGGTGAGTTCTATCATTTTATGGCCACTACCCTTCAGTGGTCTCCTCACCTTGAGCTCTCAAATGAAGTCTGCTTCATTACACATCACCAAATCCAGAATTGCCTGTCCCCTCATGGGGTCTATCACAGGTTGCTCCAAAAAGACATCTCATTGACATTCCACAAATTCCTTTCCTCGAGATCCACTACCAAGCGGATTTTCTCAGTCCACCTGCATATTGAAGGTAAAAACAATGACTGCAGATGCTGGAAACCAGAGTCCAGATTAGAATGGTGCTGGAAAAGCACAGCAGTTCAGGCAGCATCCAAGGAGCAGTAAAATCCCGTCCCACCATGATCATTGTAATAGTGTTTTTCTTACATGCTTTTTCTATCTCCTGCTTTATTTTTTCCCTACATTGTGACTACTATTAGGAGTCCTATCCACAACTTCCATCAGGGTCTTCTTTCCTTTGTGGTTCCTTAACACTACCAAACAGATTCAGTACCTTCCAACCCTATATTATTTGCTACTGATTTAGTTTAATTCCTTACTAACAAGGCAACCCTGCCTCTTTACTCCCAATGCCACCCCCCATCTGCCTGTCTTTTCAGGAAAACATGTATCCTTTGATATTTAGTTCCTAGCTCTGATTCCCTTACAGCCATACCCCTGTGATACCCGCAACATCATACCCGCCAATTTCAATCTCCGCACAAGCTCATTTACTTTGTTTCACATACTGCATGCACTTAAGTACAATATCCTCTGTCATGCGTGACTTTTCCCTTCTAGAGTCATAGAGTCACAGAGATGTATAGCACGGAAACAGACCCTTCGATCCAACTTGTCCATGCTGACCAGATATCCTAACCTAATTTATTCCCATTTGCCAGTACTTGGCCCATATCCCTCCAAACCCTGCCTATTCATATACCCATCTAGTTGCCCTTTAAATGCAGTAATTGTACCAGCCTCCACCACTTCCTCTGGCAGCTCATTCCATACATGCACCACCCTCTGCATGAAAAGGTTGCCCCTTAGGGCCCTTTTACATCTTCCCCTCTTCATTCTAGTTCTGGACTCCTGCACCCCAGGAGTCTATTAACCCTATCCATGCTTTTCATTATTTTATAAACCTCTATAAGGTCACCCCTCAGCCTCCGATGCTCCAGGGAAAACAGCCCCAGCCTATTCAGCCTCTTACTACAGCTCAAATACTCCAACCATGGCAACCCTTGTAAATCTTTTCTGAACACTTTCGAGTTTCACAACATCTTTCCAAAAGAAAGGAGCCCAGAATTGCACGCAATATTTCAAAAAAGTGGCCTATCAATGTCCTGTACAGCTGCAACATGACTTCCCAACTCCTGTATTCAATACTCTGACCAACAAAGAAAATAATTGTGGAATAATTGTCTCGTCATCTGCTGTGCCTGAACTTAAATCTCCAAACCTTTCCATATTTTCTGTCCTCTTACTTGTTCTGGAGATGCACAGCCCTAATTATGTGATTTGCCAGGACTCTGGGACCTAGCCTGATTCAGTTAAACTCATCTTATCAAACCTGGTGCTAATGTCCCATGAATTCAAACTCATTTCTCCCATACCAATCTTTGAGCCACACATTTACCTCTTTCATCCTGTTGACCATGTGTCAATTTACTCATGGCTCAGGTAGTAATCTGGAGATTATTCCCTTTTGATTCTGTTTTTTAATTTATTCCCTAGCTGCTCATATTCCCTCAGTAGAACTTTCTTTTCAACCTTTCTCATTGATACCTACGTGGACCACAACCACTGGTTCTTTCCCCTCTCACTCTGTTTCTCTGCTGCCCAGATAAGATATTCTGAACCATGGCAGCAGGCAGGTCTCTGGCGACAGAGTGCAATGCCTGTTCCCTGACTATACTATCCTCGACTGCAATTAGATTTCTCTTTCCTCCCCCATCTTGAATGGCTCCCTGTATCACAGAGCAATGCTGAGTTTGCTCATTCTCCTTATAGCCCCCACTGTTATCCATACAGAGAGCAAGAATCTCAAACCTGTTCAACATGCTCAAGGACTGAGGCTCTTTTAGCACAAACTCCTGGATTGCCCTATCACCCTCGCTCATAAAATTTGAAACAGTTAATCTAAAGAATGTGACTGCCTCCTGAAACAAAGTATCCAGGTAACTCTCCCTCTCCCTGATGTCTCACAGTGTTCAAAGCTCAGATTCCAGTTCCTCAACTCTAAGCCAGAGTTGCTCAAGCAACCAATACTTACTACAGATGTAGTCACTATGATCCAAGATGGGATCCACCAGCTCCCAAATTATGCAGTTGCAACATATCACCCAGTCCAGCATCTCTACCTTATTTACTTAGTTCTTAATTTGATTTTTAGAACATTTGTACTTTATTTTAGTTTGTAGCCTGTAAATATTTCCCCTATTTACAAACCAATCAGTTTATGTTTTATCTGTGATGTCACTATTCTGTGCTGAGCCCCTGGTCCTGGGCTTCAATTTACCCTGTTAATAAAAACCTTACAAACGCTGAGCCAAAACAAAACAAGCAAAAAGCACCTCTTCCACTCTGCACCAAATTCATGGTAACTCCAAATTCCCTGAAATATATACTCACTCAGGCTGTGTCTGACTCCAGGTGGGATCTCTCCTTCCTGACCACACAAAGCTTACTGATACTTCATAGAAGCAGAAGTAAATTCTAATAAGGTTAAAAGGAGCAAGTGCATTGTTCTTTTAAACAGAATGACATTGAAGACTAGCAGTCTTTGGGCATTAGTGGACCGTTTATTAATTCAGATGGTGCTGAAGTGTCTTGACTGTTTTCTACTTTAATAAGTCAGTTGCACTGGTTGAACATAAATAGTGTTGAACTTCCTGCAGCCAAACAACCTGGGACTTACTTCCATCTGATATGGAGGAACCTGATTCACAAACCAAATTCTATCCAATCTTCCTATTGATTTCTGCTGATTGAGAGAGCCCCACCCTTACCCTCCTCAGGGAATTACTGGCGGTAATGTATTATGATGATAATAACAACAAATTGCTATCAAACAATTTTAATGGGGTTAAAATGATCTTTCGGTTCAGCTGCTGAATAAACTACTCAAGCTTTAGTCTTGTGGTTCATAAAATAATCTGAATCTCTCAATTCAATTACTATTGTACATACACCGACATCAATCCGGTGCCCTCTATAATTTTCATCAGTTCCTTTTTATCAAATTTATTCTCAAGGGATCTTTGAATTACGCCTCATAAGAGGGGAGTGGAAGATAACTGCTCTCTGCTTGATTCTGGTAGCACTGTCTATATCTCACCTATTTGATCTCTGTGCCAATGTGATTCGAACATGGTTTACAGTGAGGAGAAAATTTAATATGAAACTGGATGAACCAAGCAGGAAAATTAGTTTGAAGCTGTCATCCTAGAAGTTAGCATTTCCCCTGAGTGTGCATCATAAGCAGAAGAAATTCCTTAGACTACTTGCCCATTTTGTTTTTCGTTGCATTGCTTTCTAGTACAATTAGATACTTCGGTAAAATTATGCAATTAGGAGAATCAGTCCTAACAACAACCAAAAGAGACAAGTTCAGAAAATTAGATTAGGCAGGAAGATTCAGATAGGTCAGAGGTTTTTAGTTTTGAATAGTTTTTGTGCTGCATTTCATTTATGTTTACCTGAAAATTCCTGCAACCACTACAGATACTGTAATAATCTGCCCATGGAGATTCTGCCAAAAGACTATCTTATGTTATAAGAATGCATAGTCTTTACCTCATCAAAAGAATAGGTTAACTGGAGTAATCCTTCCAATGGGGACTTTTAGAATGGTCTTCAACAAAGAACTTTCTATTTATATTGAAATTCTAAGTACCATGGACTAGAAACTGGACAGTCCCAATTTATGTCAGCATGACCTGCCTACATCCATCCCAAACCTGATAGGCATCATTCCATAAAAGTCGAGAGTGTGGTGCTGGAAAAGCACAGCAGGTCAGGCAGCGTCCGAGAAGCAGGAAAAACAACGTTTCGGACAAAAGCCCTTCATATGGAATGATGCTGTGAGCCGAGGGGGTGGTGAGATAAATGGGAGGGGAATTTGGGGGGAGGTAGCTGAGACTGCAATAGATGGATAGAGGTGAGGGGTAATAGTGATAGGTCAGAGAGGAGTGTGGAGTGGATAGGTGAGAAGGAAGATGGACAGGTAGTAAAGGTCATGAGGGCGGTGCCAAGTTGGAAGGTTGAAACTGGGATAAGATGGGGTAGGGGAAATTAGGAAACTGGTGAAATCCACATTGATGCTGTGGGGTTGGAGTGTTCCCAGGCGGAATATGAGACGTTCTTCCTCCAGGCGTCAGGTGGTTAGGGAGGAGGCCCAGGACCTGCATGTCCTCTGCGGATTGGGAACGGGTGTATGAAGTGTTTGTCCATGGGGTGGTGGGGTTGGTTGGTGCGGGTGTCCCAGAGATGCTCTCTGAAGCACGCTATGAGTAGGCTTCCTGTCTCCCCAATGTAGAGGAGACCGCATCAGGATCAACAGATAAAGTAAATGACGTGTGGAAGTGCAGGTAAAACTTTGATGGATGTGGAAGGCTCCTTTGGGGCCTTGGACAGAGGAGAGGGGGAAGGTGTGGGCACAGGCTTTGCAATTCCTGCGGTGGCAGGGGAAGGTGCCAGGACGGCAAGGTGGGTTGGTGCCGGGGGCACTTGGACCTGACAAGGGAGTCGTAGAGGGAATGGTCTTTATGGAAAATGGATAAGGGTAGGGAGGGAAATGTATCTCTGGTGATAAAATCCATTTGGAGGTGGTGGAAATGGTGGAGGATGATGCGATGTATATGGAGATTGGTGGGGTGGAAGGTGAGAACCGGGGGATCTGTCCTGTTACAGTTGGGTGGGGTGGAAGGTGAGAACCGGGGGATCTGTCCTTGTTACAGTTGGAGGGGTGGGGTTGAAGGGTGGAGGTGCGGGAAGTGGATGAGATGTGCTGGAGGGCATCATCAGCCACATGAGAGGGGAAATTGCAGTCTTTAAAGAAGAAGGAACAAGGGATAGCAGTTTTATTGGAGGCAGGGTGGGAGGAGATGTAATCCAGGTAGCTGTGGGAGTCAGTGGGTTTGTAGAAGATGTCAGTGTTGAGTAGGTCACTGTTGATGGAGCTGGATAGGTCCAGGAAGGGGAGGGAGGTGTTTGAGATGATCCAGGTGTACTTAAGATCAGGGTGGAATGTGTTAGTGCATGGAGGTCCTGAGCCTCCTCCATCGCCACTCCCTAACCACCCGACGCCTGGAGGAAGAACACCTCATCTTCCGCCTCAGGACCCACGGCATCAACCAGTTTCCTCATTTCCCCTCCCCCCACCTTATCCCAGTTCCAACCTTCCAACTTAACACCACCCTTATGACCTGTCCTATCTGTCCATCTTCCTTCTTACCTATCTGCTCCACCCTCCCCTCCAGCCTATCACCATTTCCTTCACCTCCATCTATCTATTGCACTCTCATCTGCCTTTCACCCGGCCCCACCTCCCTCCTATTTATCTCACCAACCGCTCGTCCCAAAGCTTCATTCCTGATGAAGGGCTTTTACCTGAAATGTCGATTCTCCTGCTCCCTGGATTCTGCCTGACCTGCTGTGTTTTTCCAGCACCACACTCTCAACTCTAATCTCCAGCATCTGTGGTCCTCACTTTTGCATCATGTAAATAATAAAAGCCAAATTCTATGGATGCTGGAAATCTGAAATAAAAAGGCTGGAGAACCTCATTGGGTCTGGCAGCATCTGTGGAGAAACAAATAGAGTAAACATTTTGAGTCCAATATGACGCTTCATTAGAACTGGGCATCATATCAAATTGGTTCTCCCACATCATTTTCAGAATGTAATATGGCTTTAAAGAAATCCCACAGTGCCTTTTTATAGAATTGCTAATGGCTTCTGATCAGCTATGCAATGAGTTAAGTAAGATTCTGAATAAAGCTTATGCTTCAGCCAGCCTTTCCTTTTCAAAGGTGTAATTCCTTGTTCTGACAAGTCCACAGTCAAGGTTCCCAGCTAGTTATAGTTACAGGTAGGATAACTCAAACTATTAGGTTCACACCTGAAGAAGGGAGAACTGCCTCCCTTTGGTTATTCACCGACCTCACTGGTTGATCGTAATAAGGTTAACTTTAAAAAGATCTCATCCCTTATGGAAAACTTTCTCCTAGACCCAATAGAACATATTTTTTAAAAGGAGCCAGTTTCAGTAGGCTTCTTAATTTCATAAAAATAAACAGTTTATTTATTCTTATTATCAAGAAGAAATAACAACACAACATGCGCATGAAAACAGATGAGAAATGAGGTTAGTCCATAACAATAATAGATAAAAAAAAGACTGATAGTCTCTGAACTGCTTGGTAGTTGTACTGTCAATTTTAAAATTCTTGTCCTTTGTAGGTTGATTGAATTTCCTCTGTCTTGATTTCTTTCAGCAGTGGCGCACTGGCAGGACTAAACCTGAAGTGCAGCATTGTTTAAGTGACTGTTCTCATATCATTCTAGTCCACACATGAATATGTTAAGGCACTAAGACCCATAGACTACATTGGAACGTTGTATTTAACCTCTGTCCCTGTGTATTCCCGAAAAAGGGAAAATGCAAAAATATTGCTCACCAGATGGTTGTAATTTTTACTGTCATATTCACAATGACTCCCAGAAGATTAGACATTCAGTTTGCAATTCATTTTCTCCTTTTGAAGTTTCTTTGACATCTCATTGACATTGAAGCATCTCTCGCTCTCCAGGCAACCGATGAATTTACATCTGCATTTAGCTTTGCCCCTTCGTCCCTGTTGAAAAACCTATGTTCTATTTAAAGTTCAATGTGTCAACAATTGATCCTGGGTTTTAATCTGAGGTTTTGATTCATGTCTTGACAGTTTATAAAATAAAAGTTGCAAAAACTGTGCTACAAGGTGCTGGATAATTATTGTGGAACTATAGGAAATATCAAATCACACCAGGGAAATGGTTGCCTCCTTCAATAATTGCACCTTGAAGACACTGGTCAGAACAGGGTGCAGGAAAGTTTTCAGAATGATAATCAGAAGGGAATGGGAGTAGTTGGCAGTTAATGTCCAGAGTACTACCCCAAGACATGACAGCAGTGCAGAAAGAAATTCAATTACCTCACTTAGGTGGTCAAGTCAAGTGAATGCGTCTACACATGATATCTCACAACGGGTGTTTCATCAAAGTCTCACATTGCTCACTGCACCACATCACCACAATTTACTCAGAACCTGGCACTCACAACTCACCCTAACATCCTTATACTACACTGTCCTCACACATGTCTTCCAATTATGGCAGATTCTCACTCAGTTGTAATATAATCCACATACACAAACCTGCAGATATTTATCCACGAAAGTGCATCAACCAACCATCGTCCCACACAGTTACTGATATTATATAAGCTCTTGTGCAGGAAAATATGACACATCAGACGACAAAGCAAGAGCAGTAGCAAAAGGTCAAGATGCCTGCAACTCCTCGGCATCCTGGACAGGCTCAATGATGGGAACCAGTGCTATCCCACAGAAAAAGAGACACCCAGCACTGAGAAGACTGTCTACAATGATGATAAATTTCACCTTCTCAACTCACTGCTAAACACATGCTGAATGTTACACGAAATAGAAGTAATAGAAGGTGTGACTATGGAACTCACCCCTCTTCTCTCCTTTCCCTATTTTCCCTCATCATATCTTGCCCTTCTTCTCTCATGCTTTTACGTAGTTTGAAACTGATGGATGCTCAAAAGACCCAAGGACCCATGAGGAATAGGAGAAGCAAGCTGTCAATAATGAAGAGGAAACAAAATACATAACCTTACATTTGAAACCACCAGCTCAGATACTGGCACTGCACAATTATTTGAGTGTTGCGTGCACTCAAAATTAACACATGGCATGTCACTAGGCATGAGAGTTCTGCAGTCAAAAGTGGGGAAAGGCCAGTCTGTGTGTGAACTCCCCAAAGGGCAAGGTCTCTGAAGAGTCTTTAGGAGGGAATTCAGGGGTGGCCCTTTCTGGGCAAACCAATGAGAAACACTGAACGTAATGCACTCTGAGATACTTGGTGCATTCTCTGGCCTGCCAGGTATCTTCCACACATTGACTAAGGGTACGGAAAAATTAAAATCCGCTACAGCATTGGGCATCGTACAGAGCCAGGAGCCTATTCTCCTTTCTTCAGCATTGGCAGATCAATCTACAATGGAGCGAATGCTGGCTGCTGTCTCAGCTTAGAATGAAATACAAGCAGAGGCTCCTGGTGTCTCACAGCAACAATGGAAACTCGGATAGATGTCATGAGAGCCATGAAGAGTCTGTCCAGTCAGTAATATTATCACAGTAGCTGCACATCTTAATCTGACTGCATTCTGCATGCAATTCTGGTCTCCTTCCTATTGGAAACATGTTGTGAAACTTGAAAGAGTTCAGAAAATATTTACAAGGATGTTGCCAGTGTTGGAGGATTTGAGCTACAGGGAGAGACTGAACAGGCTGGGGCTGTTTTCCCTGGGGTGTTGGAGGCTGAGGGGTGACCTTATACAGGTTTACAAAATCATGAGGAGCATGGATAGAGTAAATAGGCAAAGTCTTTTCCCTGTGGTCGGGGAGTCCAGAACTAGAGGGTATAGGTTTACGGTCAGAGGGGAAAGATATAAAAGAGACCTAAGGGGCAACATTTTCACGCAGAGGGTGGTACGGGTATGGAATGAGCTGCTAGAGGAAGTGGTAGAGGCTGGTACAATTGCAACATTCAAAAGGCATTTGGATGGATATATGAATAGAAAGGGTTTGGGGGGATATGGGCTGGGTGCTGGCAAGTGGGACTAGATTGGGTTGGGATATCTGGTCGGCATATTCCAACAGTCACTCTCATGTTATCTATTAGTTTCTTTTTTTTTGTTTTTTTTTCATTGTTTTATATTTTCGCCTTTAGCAGTTTTCATAATTACAATATACTACTCAGTGATGTTTGATGTTCTGGTTCCATTCTTATGATTTTATGCCACTGGCTTATTCAGTTATTGATATGCTTACAGTTTGGGGTATGCATCTTTGGAGATTAGAACTGTGATACTCAGTTTCAAAACATTAAGTTATAAGCAGCATTTGAATTGCTGTTTCACAATTAGCAATAATCAATGAGAAATTTAACGAGCCACTGAGAGGTATCACAACCATAAAATAGAATCACTTTACGAATAGTGTTGATACACAATAAGATTATTCTATGAATTTCGGACGGTGAGTAACACACAGTTAATGTTGCCTTTCTGCCGATAGCAATAAGTTCAGAATCTCTATTGTATATTCAACAGATTGGTCAGATTTGTACTCTCAGTTTTATGACTTAATTCTTACTATTCAAGGATTTAGATTAAAAGATGCAACAAAAATATGATATTTTGACATAAAATCTTTCAAGGAAAAAGTTGTTGATAACTACATCTAACTTTACCATGAATTGTGCTTGTACTGGCCTACTGAATAATTCCACTTGCAACAAGGCCACCATACCCATGGTTCTTAAAGGAACTACATTCTTGGGAGCCCACTGAAGCCTTATCTCCAACTACCAGACAAGTGCTGATACCAATTATTACTACTGCTGCCTCTTCAAATGTTTTTAACAGTCACAATTTGGCAGGTCTTCCCCCATAGCGTGATGTGCCTTTGCAATGTGTGCTGTCTTCTTCCAGAGGAGGAATGCCTGACCATTTCAATCTCCAGATCTGACAGCCATAATCCATCAGGATATTTGAATGATTGGCAATGTTACGATAGTGGTAAAGATGGACTACAAATTTTTAACTTGCGTTATCTGATCTTTAATACTCAAAACAAAAATAATTTTGAAATAGACAAGCGCTGACTTAAAATGATTGCAGTGATCATCTGACCACAGGTTGCAAAAGCTCAGGAAGCTATCAGTAAATAAGATGCAGTTAGAACTGAACTTAGTGCAAAATGAAACAGGTTACACATCTAAATCTTTAGTTTGTCTTTTATGTTTCTGGAAGTTCCACATATTGATATAAAAGGCTCAAATGCAAATTATCCAGTTTGGAAAAAGCAAGGAAGTCAGATACAGAAATACTCCAACGAATGGTTTTCAGGCAATAGCTTTTGGTCAGAGCAGAGAAAGAAGAATTATAGTTCGGCAGAAAAACAGGAAAGCTGAAAGGCTTGCTCTATCTCCATTTTTCTCTTGGAAAACAACATCCAGTGAAAAGTAAATTAAAGAGACATCCATTTACTGAGAATTCTGATCTCTGGAAATTCCTCTGATGAAGAGACTATAAGTTATTAATTCAATAATTTTAGGTTAAACCTAACACTCCAAGGAGTCAAGAACGTTTTTGAGGTGTCTCGTCCTAATGTTCTTTCTTGAATTGGATGTTTTCTACTTTTTAAAATTTATACCTCTGTTTGTGTGTGTTTGATGTCAATTTTATTATTTGAAAGTTTAAGCAATAAAATTCCTCCACATTTCATTTAAGCAAACCTTGTAATTGGCTCTTTAATTTTTAACTAGAGAAAAGAATTAAAAATCTTTGTTGTGATCAAACCAAAGAGCTGAACAAGAGGATAGTCAATTAACCCCATCTCATCTGATCATAAGTGTTGTAAACTGAAAAGTGGTAAATGTACCTTAAACGTTTGGGTGAAGATTTGTAGCTCGGGTGCTCGTTGTTGTGGTTCTGTTCGCCGAGCTGGAAATTTTTGTTGCAAACGTTTCGTCCCCTGTCTAGGTGACATCCTCAGTGCTTGGGAGCCTCCTGTGAAGCGCTTCTGTCGTGTTTCCTCCGGCATTTATAGTGGCAGAGGTATCTTGGGGTCCATGTCCATAGATCCCTCAAAGTTACCACCCAGATGGATTGTGTTAGCTTTCATTAACAGGGTGATTGAATATAAGAGCTGTGAGGTTATACTGCAGCTCTAGAGAGTCCTGATTAAACCACATTTGGATATTGTGTTCAGTTCTGGTCACCTCACCACTATAGGAAGGATGTGGAAGCTTTAGAGAGGGTGCAGAGGAGATTTACCAGGATGCAGCCTGGATTGGAGGGCATGTCTTATGAAAAAAGGTTGAGGGAGCTAAGGCTTTTCTCCTTGGAGTGAAGAAGGGTGAGACGGGGTTTGGTAGAGGCGTGCAAGATGATGAGAGGCATAGATAGAGTGAATACTCAGAGACTTTTTCCCAGTGCAGAAATGGCTATCACAAGGGGGCATAATTTTAAAGTGATTGAAAGCAGGTTTAGAGGAGATGTCAGAGGTAGGTTCTTTACACAAAAAGTGGTAGGTGCGTGGAATGCACTGCTAGTGGTGGTAATAGGGACATTTAAATGACTCTTGGATAGGCACATGGATGATAATAAAATGAAGGGTATGTAGGTTAGTTTGATCTTAGGGTACGATACTTTGTCTCACTGTTTGTTGTGTCTCTTCTGTCAGTCCATTGTTCCTGAGTGTGCATTCTAGTGCTGCTAGGAAGTCTGCTGTCTTGGCGTCCCTGTGGTTGTAGTTGAATCCCTTGGCCAGTATTGTTCTTTCCATGTCTGTGAGCTGTCTGTGGGAGAGGTTTTTAACCCAGGTGTGTGTTGTGGTGTCCTCTTTGTTGTGTGTTAGTTTGGCCATTTTTTCTTTTAGTGCTTTTTTTTGCGGTGTGTGGTCCTGTTCTGTCCTATGGTGACAGCCCGTTCTATGGTCTGGGTCCATTCCTGATTAGTGGTTTTTGAAATTAATGACTTTTGGCGCGCAATTTCTTGTCTGTATTTGTGAAATCTGTTGTGCGCGTCAGTAATCATTACCTGGATCATCCTGAATCCGTTCTGTCTGGCTGTGTCTCTGGCTTGTGGATTGTTGACTGGCGGTCTGTATCTGACACATGGTGGAAGGATTCGATTCTTTCAGCATTCATGCAGGAACCGGAGTTGTTCGTATGTGGCGCTTAGGTGGTTAGTGCAGGATTCCCATTTCCTGGCTTGTCTTAGCGTCTCTCGTGTTCAAAGTTTGGGTAGCCACACACGCAGACGACAAGCAACATGAATTCGACTGGGACAACACTACCATTATAGGGCAAGCCAAACAAAGAACAGCCAGGGAATTCCTAGAAGCATGGCACTCATCCACAAACTCCATCAACAAACACATCGACCTGGACCCAATATACCGGCCACTACAGCGGACAGCTGAAACTGACAACTGGAAGCGGCAGGGACAGGCCACTATAAATGCCGGAGGAAACACCACAGAAGCGCTTCACAGGAGGCTCCCAAGCACTGAGGATGTCACCTAGACAGGGGACGAAACGTTTGCAACAAAAATTTCCAGCTCGGCGAACAAAACCACAACAAATGTACCTTAATTAACCTTAACCAGTTTTCAGCGACCTTTTTACCTGGGCACATTATGCAGTAAGATAGAAAAGGGGACAGAGTCAGGGTTTTCAAATACTTTACAAACACTTTATCATGGAAAAACAATTGTTATCTGAATCTACTATTGTAGTTGAATTAAACTCTATCAAACTGTTATTGATCTCTTCACCAGATTCTTCAGTAAACAACGTTAAATCTCGAAATTAATCATCTCAAATGTACACTAGCTATCTACTTCCAACATGTGCTTCTAAGGATTCACTATACTCTATCCACAGTTCCCTACCACTGTCTTTGAACTGTTTGTCTGAAAAGACTGTTAATACCCATTCAATGGTTCTTTGGTCTTTGAGGGTTGGCTGATGTTTCAGAATCTGCATTTGTCAATTTGGGCATACAACCAGGGCTGGTCGGGTCTTCAGGTCGCCTTGGAGCGTCTGATGATGATGCCTATCATGAGGTACAAGGCAATGGACCTACTGTGCAGTTCAGCCATCAGCAGAAGGTGCCTTCTGGAGACACTGTTGAAGAAGGTGCCAAGATCAGAGAGAGATGGCTCCAGGTCGTATCTTCCATTCCCCTCTTCACGCCCGGCTTGAAGACTCTGTGACCAATACCAGGATCAGCCAGAGCAGGAAGGTCCAATGAGGTGCTGGCTTTCCTTACTTGGAGGTCACAGAACATGGTTTTGAACCTTCAACTGTCAAGTTATGTCCTTGTCACACCAGGCCTCTGGCCTCCTACTGAGCAGAGTGCCAGAAAGTTTGTGGAGCATTCCTCTAACAAAGCAGATTCACTGGAGGTGGGAACAGTGGTTCATTCTGAAACAATGTGGCTGTTAGCTCCTAACCAAACAGTTCCAGGCCTATCTAGTTTTGATGGAAAGTTAATTGTCCAAGCCTGGCTGTGTGAATACTGTCTGTTCCAGTTCTGCAGTCTGCAAATTGCAGAGTACAGCTAGGTTCTAACTTAGCTTCTGCATTTCGAGTTCTTACCTATGCTCATAAAAAGATGTCAATTTATCTGTAACAATCCTGGAGCTCATGGACTCACCTGACACAGCAGTATCAGTGGTTGGTGTAAAGTGGCCCAGGACAGGAAACATCAGCTCAACAATTGGTTCATTTCTTGTATGTGTTGTGGACGTTGCTGTCAAGGCTAATATTTGTTGCCTATCCCTAGTTGTCCTTGATATGATTATTTCTCTAGACTGTTTTAGACCATAAGACCATAAGACATAAGAGCGGAAGTAAGGCCATTCGGCCCATCGAGTCCACTCCGCCATTCAATCATGGCTGATGGGCATTTCAACTCCACTTACCCGCATTCTCCCCATAGCCCTTAATTCCTTGTGACATCAAGAATTTATCAATTTCTGCCTTGAAGACATTTAGCGTCCCAGCCTCCACTGCACTCTGTGGCAATGAATTCCACAGGCCCACCACTCTCTGGCTGAAGAAATGTCTCCGCATTTCTGTTCTGAATTTAAGGCTCTAATTCTAAGGCTGTGTCCACTGGTCCTAGTCTCCTCGTCTAACGGAAACAATTTCCTAGCGTCCACCCTCTCCAAGCCATGTATTATCTTGTAAGTTTCTATTAGATCTCCCTTTAATCTTCTAAACTCAAATGAATACAATCCCAGGATCCTCAGCCATTCCTCATATGTTAGACCTACCATTCCAGGGATCATCCGTGTGAATCTCCGCTGGACACGTTCCAGTGCCAGTATGTCCTTCCTGAGGTGTGGGGACCAAAACTGGACACAGTTTTAGAGGGCAATTAAAGTCAAGCACATGTCGGCCAGATCAAATAAGTTACATGTCGGCCTGATCAAATAAGAACAATAAATTTCCTTCCCAAAACAACATGAACAAACTAACTTGTTGTTTTATTTAATGACAATCAAGTGGTTACATGGTCATCATGACACAATATTGATAGATTCTGTCACATGACTGTTCATGAAGCATGATACATTGTGTGGTATAAAACCCAAATAACATCCGTGGCATTGAATAAAATGGTATAATACAGAAGACATATTCGACAGGTTGTACCTGTGTTTTTAAGGAGCTATCCAATTATTCTAACTACCTTGACCTTTCTGCATTGCCCAACAATTTTCTCTACTTCAGGAGTTTGTCCTGAATTTGCTTTAAAGGTTATTATTGCATCTGCTTCTACCACCTTTTCAGGCAAAGCACTCTAGTATCTAACAATGCACTGCTCAAATAAAGTTATCTCCCCTGGCTAGATCTTCAGCTAAAGATCATGAACCTGCTTCTTCAGGTTACTGAACACTCAACTGTGGGAAATAGATTCTCCTTATAAAATCATTTTATATATGATAAATTAAACTGCATTTATTTCAATGCAAGAGACCTAACAGGGAAAGCAGATGAACTCAGGGCATGGTTAGAAACATGAGACTGGGATATCATAGCAATTACAAAGACATGGCTCAGGGATGGACAGGACTGGCAGCTTAATGTTCCAGGATACAAAATGCTACAGGAAGGATAGAAAGGGAGGCAAGAAAGATGGGGGAGTGGTGTTTTTGTTAATGGATAACATTACGGCTGTACTTAGGATAGATATTCCTGGGAATATGTCCAGGGAAGTTATTTGGGTGGAGTTGAGAAATAAAAAATGGATGATCATCTTATTGGGATTGTATTATAGACGCCTCCCCGCCTTCTCCCCGTGCGCCCCCCCTCCAAAAGTCAGCAGGAAATTGAGAAACAAATTTGTAAGGAGATCTGAGTTATCTGTAAGAATAATAGGGTGGTAATGGTAGAGGATTTTAACTTTTCAAACACAGACTGGGACTGCCATAGTGTTAAGGGTTTAGATGGAGAGGAATTTGTTGAGTGGGTACAAGAAAATTTTCTGATTCAGTATGTGAACTTGCAAAACTTGATGTACTCTTTGTAAATAAGGCAGAGCAGGTAACTGAAGTGTCAGTGAGGAAGCACCTTGGGACCAGCGACATAATTCTATTAGTTTTAAAATAGAATTGGAAAAGGATAGACTGGATCTAAAAGTTGAAGTTCTAAACTGGAGGAAGGCTAATTTTGACGGTATAAGGCAAGAACTTTCAAAAGTTGATTGGGGGCTGATGTTCACAGGTAAAGGGACGGTTGGAAAATGGGAAGCCTTCAAAAATGAGACAACAAGAGTCCAGAGACAGTATATTCCTGTCAGGGTGAAAGGCAAGATTAGTCGGTGTAGGGATTCTCTAGGTCTAGACAAATTGAGGTTTTGATTAAGAATAAGAAATAAAGAATATGTCAGGTATGAACAGCAGAGATAAAGTGAATCCTTAGAAGAGTGTGAAGGCAGTAGGAGTATACTTAAGAGGGAAATTAGGAGGGTGAAAGGGGACATGAGATAGCTTTGGCAAATAGGGATAAGGAGGATCCAAAGAGTTTTTATAAATACATTAAGGACAAAAGGGTAACTAGGAAGAGATCAGCAAGGCAGCCGCAGGAGATGGGGGAGATACTAAAAGAGTATTTTGTATCAGTGTTTACTGTGGAGAAGAACATGGAAAGTACGGAATGTGGGAAAATAGATGGTAACATCTTGAAAAATGTCCATATTACAGAGGAGGAAGTGCTGGATAACTTAAAATGCATAAAAGTGGATAAATCCCCAGGACCTGATCAGGTGTACCTAGAACTCTGTGGGAAGCTAGGGAAGTGATTGCTAGGCCCCTTGCTGAGATATTTGTATGATTGATAATCACAAGTGAGGTGCCAAAAAGCTGGAAGTTGGCTGACATGGTGCCACTACCTAAGAAAGGTGGGAAGGAGAAGCCAGGGAACTATGGAGCAGTGAACCTGACAACGTTGGTGGACATGTTGTTGGAGGGAATCCTAAGGGACAGGGTTTACATGTATTTGGATTAGCAAGGATTGATTAAGGATAGTCAACATGGTTTTGAGCATGGGAAATCAAGTCTCACTAACTTGATTGAATTTTGTGAAGAAGTAACAAAGAGGATTGATGGGGGCAGAGAGGTGAAAGTGATCAACATGAACTTCAGTAAGGCGTTCGACAAGGTTCCTCCTGGTAGACTGCTAGCAAGGTTAGATCACATGGAATACAAGGAGAACCAGCTATTTGGATACAGAGCTGGCTCAAAGGTAGAAGAGTTGTTTTTCAGACTGGAGGCCTGTGACCAGCAGTGTGACACAAGTATTAGTGCTGGGTCCATTGCTTTTTGTTATTTATGTAAATTATCTGGATGTGAACATAGGAGGTATAGTTAATAAGTTTGCAGATGACACCAAAATTGGAGGTGTAACGGACAATGAAGAAGGTTACCTCAGAGTACAACAGGATCTTGATCAGATAGGCCAATAGGCAGAGGAGTGGCAGATAGAGTTTAATTTAGATAAATGTAGTGTACTGCATTTTGGAAAGGCAAATCAGAGCAGGACTTATACACTTAATGGTGACGTCCTGGGGACTGTTGCTGAACAAAGAGACCTTGGAGTGCAGGTTCATAGTTCCTTGAAAGTGGCATCTGAGGTAGATTGGATAGTGAAGAAGGCATTTGGTATACCTTTCTTTATTGGTCAGAGCATTGGGTATAAGGGTTGGGAGGTCATGTTGTGGCTGGAGAGGACATTGGTTCAGCCACTTTTGGATTATTGTGTATAATTTTGTTCTCCCTCCTATAGAAATGATTTGTAAATCTTGAAAGGGTTCAGAAAAGATTCACAAAGATGTTGCCAAGATTGGAAGTTTTGAGCTATAGGGAAAGGCTGAATAGGCTGGAGCTGTTTTCACTGGAGCATCAGAGGCTGAGGGGTGATCTTATAGGGATTTATAAAATCATGATGGGCATGGATAGTGTAAATAGACAATGTATTTTTCTCTGGTTTAGGAGATTGCAGAGCTAAAGGTTGAGAGGGCAAAGACTTAAAAAGGACCTAAGGAGCGACTTTTTCATGCAGAGGGTGGTGCGTGTCTGGAATGAGCTGCCAGAGGAAGTGGTGGATGCTGGTACAATTACAACATTTAAAAGACATCTGGATGGGTATTTGAATACATAGGGTTTACAGGGATATGGCCCAAGTGCTGGCAAATGGGACTGGGTTAGGTTAGGATACCTGAGTTGGACCAAAGAGTCTGTTTCTGTGCTATACATTTCTATAACTCTATGACTCTAACTGTTTGATATCCTCCTACTCCACTCTGTTCTAGAGAACATGTCTAGCAGCTCTGCTGTCTCCAGTAACTCATGTCCCTTATTCCTGGTACAAATCAAGTAAATCTCCTGTCTATCCTCTCCAAGGCCTTCGCATCCTTCCCAGTGGTTGGTGTTCAGAAGCACCCAGAAAAGCAACATTGTATTTGAGGCTGAATCAGTCATTTTTACAATGGTTTAATTTAAATTCCTCGCTTAAGTGCCCTTTGTCTGTAAATATGAAGACCAAGAAAGATCACATGTGCCCTGTTTTAAAAGTCTTATCAAATTATACTTCTGCATTCAAAGATATCTGTATGTATTTAAATACGTGGCCTACACAATCAATTATATTTGTATCCTTTTTCTCCATGTAAACATACATGTGAAGGTACAAATTCAGAGCAGGAAAGGATTATTTGGCCCTTCAAGCATACCCCTCCATTCAATAAGATCATGGCTATCTTATCCCCCTCACCACAATCACACCCCCTGCCCCTCTTCACATCACACATAATCTTTCAATCCTTAAGCTTTCTATCTTGAAATATTCAAAGACTCTGCTTCTATCATGTTTGAGGACAAAAGATCCAGAAACATACAATGCTCTTACAGTGCTTTGTGAGAAAATAAATGTCCTTATCTCTATTTTAACTGGGTTAATTTTTTATTTTAAACTAAATCCTAGCCTGGATTCTCCGAGAAGAGAAAACATCCTTTCCACATCCACCTTATCAAGGTCCTTCAGGATCTGACATGTTTCAATCAAGTCACCTCTTACTCTTATACAGCCTAGCCAATCTTTCCTGGTAAGGAATTTACGTCCTTCATTAATAAGAGACCAATACTGTACAGAGTACTCCAGATCTGGCCTCACCAACCAAAGCATAACCTTTTGCACAACTTTTGTGTTAAATTTCCTTTGTGATAAATGATCACTTTCCATTAGCTTTCCTAATTAATTTCTGTACTTGTGTATTAATGTTTTGCAATTCATGCAATATTGAATATCCAGATCTCTTTATATCTCAGAGTTCTTTCTGGCTAAATGGACAATTTCCCACATTATACTCCATTAGCCAAATCTTTGCCAACTCACTCTCCTTTCTGTATTGTTCTGTAGTCTCCTTATGTCTTCTTCACGATTTACATTCATACCCATCTCTGTATTGTCAACAGATTTAGCAATGGTATGTTCCATTCCTTCATCCAATTTGCTTCCTGTTTTAATCTCTCTCCAAGATGATGGCTGATGATGGCTGACTGATCACACTAGATACACATTTTACTTATTGAGGCTCCTATATATTCACAATTCAAATGCACATTTATATTAACAATT
Organism: Chiloscyllium plagiosum; assembly: GCF_004010195.1. NCBI lineage: Eukaryota > Metazoa > Chordata > Chondrichthyes > Orectolobiformes > Hemiscylliidae > Chiloscyllium > Chiloscyllium plagiosum. The sequence continues at coordinate 59,103,796 of NC_057715.1, read as the reverse complement.
AGAAAATTTGCATTATCTATAAAAAAAATCTCCATCATTCAACAAGTAGTGACTCAGGAAAAACAGATGAAATCACTGTTGAGTTCAAACAAGATGGTGAAGGTAATGGTTCTGTGAGCTGATGAACTGATACCTATAAAATGGACTCAATCTGCCTGTACCTACAGCAATTATCTTTAACTATATTTTTTCGAGTGTGCAAAGGGCTTTGTTCATGTACATATAGTCTAGCCCTGATCATTGGTGTTGGTCATTGCAGGATACATTAGACATCAATGTGATTGTATTTATTTAATGCCTTTGAAGTGAAAAGTGATTAGACTAAAGCAACTAAGGGATTTTAACCAGTGCTAAGTCTGGTTCTTGTTATCAGTACATTCAATATGTTTTCCTATTTCAGAAATGGCAAGGTAAAACATCAGCTAATCTAATAGAAGTGGAAGATTTTGCCTTTCTGAATTAAATTTCTAAGAAGAAACATACTATACATATTTGCTGGTTTTGTCAGGATAACTGTGAAACAATGTCACACAATATATTTTCTGCCATTTCCTCATCCTGAATGACTGTTATGAAAAATGTTGTTGCCTTGCTATGAACAATGCCTGCAGCAAAATGTAAGTGTTAAGTTGCTGTAATTTTATTTTATAAATAATTTAGCTCAGCAAGAGAGTGGAAAGAAAAGTTCACATCAAAACGTCTGTCCATAGACGACCAATGCCATCTGCTGGGCAAGTGAGACACATGGACGATGTAAACAGTCAATTAAATACAATAGACTGGTTTCATTGAACATCTTCACTCAGGCCATTTGCATTATTGTATTGTATTATTACAGTAACAAATCTAAGATACATTGCTACATTTTATTATTAAATGATTGACTAATAGAAATTAAATATGGAATTAAATAGAAATTATGGATGACATAATTCTGGTCAGCTTACTGCTGAATAATTATGCAGCGCCATGGTTTTTGATGAAACCCACACCAATGTAACTCTTGACCACTAGCCATAAATCTCAGTATCACAAGTGCTCTGCTTTCAAAACTTTATGGAGTTCAGACTGCTGAATTTGTTCTTTAGCTAATATTTGTTTGTTTCTCTATGTTTTTTCTTTCCCTTTCCCAGGTTCCCAAGAGCACTGTTTCCATTTGTAGTTTATTGGAACGGTTCTGGAGATGAGAAATTGCTTTTAAGTAGAGACTCTGGAAAATTTGTGGTTGTTGTCCTAAGAGTGGAGAAGCCTATGAGGAAATTTGACAGGCATGTTTAAAATCGTGATAGTTTGAGTAAATAAATCGAAACTATGACCAAAGGCTGAAGGGTCAATTTCTAAAAGATGTAGATTTTAGATGATTGGCAAAAGTGGCAGAGAAAACATAAAGGCAAACCTATGGAGAGAGAAACACCCAGTTAATATTTTGAGGCTGATATGACTTTTCTTCAAATGCTCAAGAAAAGACAGACAAGGCTCAAAACATTAAATCTATTTCTCTCTCCACAGATACTGCTAGAGCTGCTGAAATTTATCCAGCATTCTCTGTGTTACTTTCAGATTTCCAGCATCTGCATTATTTTGCCTTTGTAAAAAAAAGTTTCTTTTGCATGACTGCCTTGGATTGGGATACATTGCACGTTAGGGTAGTGGATCAAATTTAATTGTAACCTTCAAAAGTGAATTGGCGAAATTCTTGAAGGAGAAACATGTTTATGGCTCAGGGAATAGCAGACCAAGCTAAAAATCACACAACACCAGGTTATAGTCCAACAGGTTTAATTGGAAGCACTAGATTTCGGAGCGCCACTCCTTCATCAGGTGGTTGTGGAGGACACAATTGTAAGATAGAATTTATAGCAAACGTTAGTGCTTCCGATTAAACCTGTTGGACTATAACTTGGTGTTGTGTGATTTTTAACTTTGTACACCCCAGTCCAACACCAGCATCTCTAAATCAGATCAATCTAGATTGCCATTTGAAATAATGAATACAGACACAGTGTGATGACCAGCTTCTTACTGTTGTGCACTATTCCAGGATCAATAGTTTTAAGAGGTTAGCAAATCAATATTTTTTTTCTTTTGGCCCATGTTTTAAAATTACCTTAAAGCTAAGCTAAAAGTAAAAGTTCACATTCACTTAACATCATGGGAACTGACCATGATTAAGTTTCTACGATCAAAATAATTATAATGACCACTAGGAATTATGCTAATCGAAAACAGAGGAAGAGAAGATTTGGAACTGTTTGCAAATAAGGAATATCAGTTACTTTCACTGATATGGTCACATTTGTTAATGGTGGACAAGCTGGCTAAAAAAAAAACAATTTGCAAGATGTCACGTTTTTCCTTCCTCCTCAGCTTTTGTCCTGATGATGATGAGGCTTTGCTCTCCTAAGTTTAGGTTAGAGTGGTGCTGGAAAAGCACAGCTGGTCTGGCAGTATCTGAGGAGCAGGAAAATCGACGTTTCGGGCAAAAGCCCTTCATCGGGAATGGAGACAGGGAGCCTCCAGGGTGGAGAGATAAATGGTGGGAGTGGGGCTGGGAAGCAGGTAGCAAAGAGTACAATAGGTGAATGGGGGTAGGGATGGAGGAGATAGGTCAGAAGGGAGGGTGGAGCAGATAGATGGGAAGGGAGAATTGGCAGGTGGGACATGTCATGAGGGCGGTGCTGAGCAGGAAGTTTGGAACTGGGGTAAGGTGGGGGGAGGGGAAATGAGGAAATTGGTGAAATCCACATTGATGCTCTGGGGGTTGAAATGTTCTGAGGCAGAAAATGAGGCCCAGGACCTGCATGTCCTTGGCAGAGTGGGAGGGGGAGTTGAAATGTTGGGCCACAAAGCGGTGTGGTTGATTGGTGCGGGTGTCCTGGAGATGTTCCCGAAAGCGCTCTGCTAGGAGGTGTCCAGTTCCCCCAATGTAGAGGAGACCGCATTGGGAGCAACGGATACAATAAATTACATTGGTGGATGTGCAGGTAAAACTTTGAAGGATGTGGAAGGCTCCTTTGGGGCCTTGGATGGAGGTGAGGGAGGAGGGGTGGGCGCAGGTTTTGCAATTCCTGCAGTGGCAGGGGAAGG
>NC_057715.1:59072610-59100473 GCF_004010195.1 Chiloscyllium plagiosum | reverse complement strand
GGAGATGGAGAGGTCCAGGAAGGGGAGAGAGGTGTCAGAGATGGTCAAGGTGAATTTAAGGACAGGGTGGAATGTGTTGATGAAGTTGATGAACTGCTCAACCTCCTCGCGGGAGCACGAGGTGGCACCGATACAGTCATCAATGTAGCGGAGGAAGTGGTGGGGAGTGGTGCTGGTGTAACTATGAAAGATGGACTGTTCTACGTAGCCAACAAAGAGACAGGCATAACTGGGCCCCATATGGGTGCCCATGACTACCTCTTTGGTCTGGAGGAAGTAGGAGGATTCGAAGGAGAAATTGTTAAGGGTGAGGACTAGTTCAGCCAAACGAATGAGAGTGTCGGTGGAACAGTACTGTTGGGGATGTCGGGAGAGGAAAAAATGGAGGGCGTGGAGGCCCTGGTCATGGCGGATGGAGGTGTAGAGGGATTGGATGTCCATGGTGAAGATGAGGAGTTGGGGGCCGGGGAAACGGAAGTCTTGGAGGAGTTAGAGGACATGGGTGGTGTCTCGAACATATGTGGGGAGTTCCTGAACTAGAGGGGAGAGGACAGTATTGAGGTAGGTGGAGATGGGTTCGGTGGAACATAAGCATGCTGAGACAATGGGTGGGCCAGGGTGGTCAGGCTTGTGGATCTTGGGAAGGAGGTAGAATCGGGTGGTGCGGGGTTCCCAGCCTACAAGGTTGGAAGCTGTGAGTGAGAGATCTCCTGAGGTGATGAGGTTCTGTATGGTCTGGGAGATGATGGTTTGGCGATGGGGGGATGGGATCATGATCGAGGGAGCGATAGGAGGAGGTGTCTTCGTGTTGACGTCTGGCTTCAGTGGTGTAGAGGTCAGTGCGCCAAACTACCACTGGTAGTTTATCTGCTGGTTTGATGGTGAGGTTGGGATTGGAGCAGAGGGAGTGGCGGACTGCACATTGTGAGGGTGAGAGGTTGGAGTGGGGGAGGCGGGTAGACAGTTTGAGGTGGTTAATGTCTTGGCGGCAGTTAGAAATGAAAAGATTTAGGGCGGGTAATAGGCCTACACGGGAGTCCAAGTGGATGGAGTGTGTTGGAGGTGGGTGAAGGGGTCCTCAGAAGGTGGTCCTGATTGAAAAGGTAAGCTCAGAGGCGGAGGCAGCGGAAGAAATGTTTGACGTCACGACGCATATTAAATCCATTGATGTGTGGATGGAGGGGGATATGGTCTTTGCTGAGGACTGATCGTTCATCCTCAGTGAGGGGGAGGTCTGCGGGGCTGGTGAAAACTCGGCAGGGCTGGAAGCTAGGACATTGTGTCGGTGTGGAGTTAGGAGTGGGGGCGGAGCCTATAACTGGAGCGGGCATGGTGGTAGGGAGAATGGGGATGGAGTCATGAGCAGGGGTAATGTTCTCCTCTGGGTTCTGGGGGGGGGCAGGGATGGTGACAGTGGGACCTGTGGAGGCAGGGGGGCGTGTCAGCAGAACGCAGGTGAGTGGCGCTGGTGGGAGCGGAAGTAGTGGCGAACACAGCAGTAGAGGGGAAGTCGCTGAGCGTATGACATCAGTGATGATGGGGGGGCAGAAGTGATGTCACGTGCAGTGCATAAGGAATCATGAGGAGCGGAAGTGGCTGTAGAAGTGGCCATGATGGGGGCAGAAATGACATCATCGATCGCCTTGGGGTTGGTAGCTGTACCAGCCGCATGGCTAATGGTGTCCAAGCAGTTCCAGAGGCCGGGGGAATCTTCTGGAATGTTTGAGGAGTGCTGGTTATGGAGGTGGGTGTATAAAAGTTTGTTGTACTTACAGGTTTTGATGTTTGAGATGGTGTTGAAATACTTTTTGTTGAGAGTATGAATTTTTCTTAGAATATAGTACAGAGGGGTCCTTTGCAGTTCTGAGAGAGTGCGGCCCTCAGTTGAGGCAGGGCTGACTGTAGAGTGGTTATGTGCCGGCACATTGCTGCAAGTGTGGAGTAGAGGATCCTGAAGGAGAACTGTTGCTAGTGGTTTTGATTCTATAGTCTGTACTGGTTGTCCTGTTCAGATTCGAAATGTGCTGGTTTGAATTTAGTCCGGAGTCCATGTGGGCCATGTTTCTACCCCCCCTCCCCCACTCCAACCTCTCACCCTCACAACGCGCAGCCCTCCACTCCCTCTGGTCCAATCCCAACCTCACCATCAAACCAGCAGATAAAGGGGGTGCAGTGGTAGTTTGGCGCACTGACCTCTACACCGCTGAAGCCAGATGCTACCACCCCCTCGACCATGACCTCATCCCCCATCACCAAACCATCATCTTCCAGACCACACAGAACCTCATCATATCAGAAGATCGCCTACCCACAGCTTCCAACCTCATAGTCCACGAACCCCACACCACCCGATTCTACCTACTTCCCAAGATCCACAAGCATGACCACCCCAGCCAACCCATTGTTTCAGTATGCTCATGCCCCACCGAACTCATCTTCACCTACCTTGACACTGTCCTATTGACCTAGTCCAGGAACTCCCCACATATGTTCGAGACACCACTCACGCCCTCCAGCTCCCCCAAGACTTCCGTTTCCCCGGTCCCCAACTCTTCATCTTCACCATGGACATCCAGTCCCTCTACACCTCCATCCGCCATGACCAGGGCCTCCAAGCCATCCATTTCTTCCTCTCCCAACATCCCCAAAAGTACCCTTCTACTGACACTCTCATTCTTTTGGCTGAACTAGTCCTCACACTTAATTTCTCCTTCGCATCGTCCTACTTCCTCCAGACCAAAGGGGTAGCCATGGGCACCCGTATGGGCCCCAGCTGTGCCTGTCTCTTTGTTGGCTACGTAGAACAGTCCGTCTTCCGTAGTTACACCAGCACCACTCCCCACCTCTTCCTCCGCTACATTGATGACTGCATCGGCGCCGCCTCGTGCTCCTGCGAGGAAGTTGAGCAGTTCATCAACTTTCTTCTGGATTAGTGGTGCTGGAAGAGCACAGCAATTCAGGCAGCATCCGAGGACAGGCAAAATCGACGTTTAGGGCAAAAGCCCTTCATCAGGAATAAAGGCAGAGAGCCTGAAGCATGGAGAGATAAGCTAGAGGAGGGTGGGGATGGGGAGAGAGTAGCATAGAGTACAATAGGTCAGTGGGGAAGGAGATGAAGGTGATAGGTCAGGGAAGAGAGGGTGGAGTGGATAGGTGGAAAACGAGCTGGGCAGGTCGGACAAGTCCGGACAAGTCAAGGGGACAGTTTTGCTGGAGGTTTGAAACTAGGGTGAGGTGGGGGAAGGGGAAATGAGGAAACTGTTGAAATCCACATTGATGCCCTGGGGTTGAAGTGTTCCGAGGCGGAAGATGAGGCGCTCTTCCTCCAGGCGTCTGGTGGTGAGGGAGCGGCGGTGGAGGAGGCCCAGCACCTCCATACCCTCAGCAGAGTGGGAGGGGGAGTTGAAATGTGACAGGAATGGTTGTTGCAGGTTCCAGGATTTAGATGTTTCAGTAAGAAGAGAAAACATGGCAAAAGAGGGGGAGGTGTGGCATTATTAGTCGAGGACAGTATTACAGTGGCAGAAAGGATATTTGAGGACTCGTCTATTGAGGTAGTATGGGCTGAAGTTAGAAACAGGAAAGAAGAGGTCACCCTGTAGGGAGTTTTCTATAGGCCTCCGAATACTTCCAGAGATGTAGAGGAAAGAATAGCAAAGATAATTCTGGATAGGAGCGAGAGTAACAGGATAGTTGTTATGGAGGTCTTTAACTTTCCAAATATTGACTGGAAATACTATAGTCCGAGTACTTTAGATGGGTCAGCTTTTGTCTAATGTGTGCAACATAGTTTCCTGCCGCATTATGTAGGCAAGAGACCTACACGATATTTATATGGTGCTGGAAAAGCACAGCAGGTCAAGCAGCATCCTCCACCCTCCTCTCTGACCTATCACCTCCATCCCCACCCCCATCCACCTATTGTACTCTTTGCTACCTTCTCCCAAGCCCCACCACTACCGCCACCACCCATTTATCTCTCCACCCTGAAGGTTCCTTGCCTCCATTCCTGATGAAGGGCTTTTGCCCGAAACGCCAATTTCCCTGGTCCTCGGATGCTGCCTGACCTGCTGTGCTTTTCCAGCACCATTCTAATCTAAACTTTGGTTTCCAGCATCTGCGGTCCTCACCTTCGCCCTTTGCTCTCCTAAGTACAGCAGAGCTCCTTCAGAGCAGTCGAGCTGTTGTATGTTTTTTCTTGCTATATTTGAGATCAAAGAAATGCTCCCTGAAGATCCTACATAAACATTATGCAAGAACTATGTCTTTCTTATTTTTGTGTCTTTAAAAAGCTGTGAACTGCAAAGAGAACAGAATTATTTTTACAACAGGGAATTAGCAGGATCACAGCAGGGATTTGATAAAAAATATGAACTGTCCTTTTTGTAAATTTTTGCAATGTCCAGATAATTAAAAGCTGAGGAATTGTTTACAGGTGACGCTGTTTGATCACAGCTAAACAAATTAGTTAAAACTGAAAAAGGTTATAGTGAGACAGAGGCACAGAGAAAAAGACACAGAAGAGTGTATTTCTTCCCATAGATGCTGCCTATTCTTTGCAGTTAAAAAAAACCTTCATCTCTGAGCATATAAAGGCAGAGCTCGTAAAGAGATTAGAGTTTTGGTTAATTGTGTTATATGCCAATGTTTTTTTTCAAGAAACAGCAAATGCAGAAAACCTTATTCACATTCCACCACCAGGAAGAAGAAACAAAACACCCGAATGGCCAGTGACAGGCAGTGCCTTGTCAATGGTTTATATTTGTTTACTTGCTGCTATAATCTAATTAATTCAAACAAATAATAATTTATACTTAGTCTAAAAGGTAAATTTGGGTAGTATGCAAGCCTTAAAAAAAGCAACTTGAACATTTGATACAACTCCAGAAGCAGCCAAACTGGATTCACTGCTTCCTACCTCAATGGGTAGTAACAATGTTAACCTGCTTTGAGCACTTCTCCCACTGCTTAAGAATCCTGCCCTCTTCTTTGCTCCTTCATTTTGTTATACTGCAGGCAAATAGATATCATCAAGGGCAACTGGGGATGGGCAATAAACGCTGGTCCTGCCAGTGAGGCCTCCATTACATGAATGAATAAAAGACAAATAAAGAGGAATTTGTAAGCAAGAACTGGAAGACACACACCTTCTCTATGTCAAGGTTGTACGGATTATGTTCAAAGATTTCGAAGACCAAGAAATTCAATGACATTTCTACAATTGCTTCACGATAATAGGACTGCAACTGTCTTGAATGTTGGATCTGAAGCAGCAGATGTATTCAAAATTAAGGAGAAAGTGAGGTCTGCTGATGCTGGAAAAGCGCAGCAGGTCAGGCAGCATCCAGGGAACAGGAGAATCGACGTTTCGGGCATAAGCCCTTCTTCAGGAAGGGCTTCAGGAAAGAAGGGTGTAATCCTGAAGAAGGGTGTATTCAAAATTAAGTCAAGTAAGTTTGTGTAATGGCACCCATGCTATGTAAAACCCACCCCATCAAACGACAACTATCCTATGGGAATATTAATATTGTCAGGATGAAAAAGCCTTTAGTCTCAGTTGCCTTAATGTCCGAATGAACCTGCCAACTCTCGAAATACCTGGCCTGCAACATTGCAATTTTTCACCCTGCACCAGATTTACAAGCCAATCTCAATCTTTTCAGTTCTGCACACAATAGGCTCATCCTGTCCTCGAATGTTTCCAAAATAAATCGTATCAGTCCATAGTTGGTCTGTCAAATATTCCACCTCACATATAAGCTAAAGATGAGATTTGATGCTACATACATTAATACATAGTGCCCTATTCTTACAAGAAGAAAAAAAAATATGTATAGTCAGTAAACCTGTTTCAACTCAACAAACTATGTGACAGCCATTCTCTGGTTAATTTCTCAGGCAATATCCTGGCCAACGAGTCATTCTGCTTTGTTTAAAATATAAACAAAGTTTGCCAAAACTGTCAGTCATCATTAACTAATGTATTCTCCAGGGCATTGTCTCTACTGAAAAGAATCCGCTAGCCAACTAATCAGCACACTTTTCTCACACAGTATTGCTTTCCCGTTGTTTTGACATTTTTCACAAATTGTCCTGATCAGTGCAAAATGAAAACTTTGATGAAATATACTTGTGTCAGCAATATTCAAGTTCAACACTATTAATTCTCCAAATTCAGTGGGAGAAGCATTTAATAAATGCTAGTGTCCTTCTTGAATCCATTTTCAGAAGCATTCAGAAGAATTGTCAGTGTTCCAAGAAGGACTAAAGAAAATGCTCCAAAAACACTCTAAGGATCTACATGAAGTTTGGCAACATTGACATTAATGACTGGGAGGAGCTCATTATTTACCTCTCAAAGTGACAACAACGTGTTTGACAAGATGCACCATGCTTCATGTTGAGGCAGAGTGGAAAGGCAAAACAGAAACAGAAGCAAATGCTGCACTCTACATCATACTGTTTTTTGGACAATCTTTTTGAACATCTTTGAACATCTTTAAAGAATCAAGCCATTCTGTCACATGACAACCTTTGGCAGAAACACACAAACCTGAGTTAATACCACAGGATGGCTGTCTTTATAGTGACCAGTGCTAGCTTAAATTAATCAAACGCAAATTACAATGCATTTCACACTGTTGTTTTCCACAGCTTTTTACCAGTGACTGCAATTCTGAAAGTACTTTATTTTCTATTTATTGGGACATCATGAAAGACACTATATAAAAGCAGATGTTTATGTACAACTTGCAGAGGTGAAAGCAAGATATTTTTAGTATTGCTGGTCCAATGTAAAGGCTATTTTCACCATTATCTTATGACTGTAAGCCAGGCTAGTTTTGTAATAGTATATTCTAGTGTAATTGTGTGATTGCCAGGATGGTAGAATAAGTGGGGAGTGAGTGGATACAAGAACACAATGATAAGAGACCCTGTGTCTAGTGTGGGCATTATGTTAATTTCCAAATAAACCTGGTGTTGTATGATTTTTAATTTTGTACACCCCAGTCCAACACCGGCTTCTCCAATTCATTACTCTAAGATGACCGTTTCCAAATGCTTATGCTTTTTGAGGTTTCCTCCAAATTTATCTGTTCTTTTGCTTGATATGACACCTTGACAAGGAAGCAGAGAGATGTACATGATTAATTCTAAGTTAAATGAGCAGATGCACAATGACAAACATGCACCTCAATCTGGGTGTCAGTAAGTGGCCAAGCATCAAGTAATGAGGTTGTGGACAATGATTTGATAATGTGAAGCCCTTGGCAGATGTCAGTGTGTCAAGGATTTCAGCTGTAGCTGGAATTTGTGCCATTGTTGAATATATGAATTGTGATGAAGGAGCCGGAGACAAGAAATACGGAACAAAGAGCCTTTCTCAGGCATGGGTCTTCGACAACTTATTCGATAAGTGGTAGAGCTTATTGAGCTAGTCTTACATTGATAAAATTTCTTAACATGCTGTTTTCTCCCACCTCAGTCCTGGGTCCTGCACATAATGTTGATGCTGATTACCACTTCCTGCCATGCCTGTTTCATTGTACAAATGATCTGCTGAAATTCCTCTTGCTCATCTCATACAGGAGCACAATTCTCTTCAATTACAAAAGAGAGAGCTAGGTACAATAATGCTTCTCCATTTGCTTAGCATTGATCTTTCTCTGCACCTTCTTTGTAGTTGTAGCAATATATTCTGCATTCTGTTCTATTAACCTAATGTACTTCTGTAAGATATGATTTGTCTGGTTATCATGTAAAACAATACTTTTCACTATATCTCAATACATGTGACAATAATAAATCAAGTCAAATCACAGATTCAATGTTATTGGTCAATATTGTTTGGTTTTCCTTGTCTTTATTTCAACACTTCCTTCCCCTTATACAGTCTTTAGTAAGACTGTAAATCATAAAGTCATAGAGGTGACATAGACATTCTCCTTAATCCTATTTGCCAAAGCTATCTCATGTCCCTTTTTGCTCTCCTGATTTCCCTCTTACTTATAGTCCTACTGCCTTTATACTCTTCTAAGGATTCATTCGATCTGTCCTGTCTTTACCTGACATATGCTTCCTTCTTTTTCTTCATTAAAACATTAATCTCTCTAGTCATCCAGCATTCCCTACAACTACCAGCCTTTCCTTTCTCGCTAACAGGAATATATTGTCTCTGGACTCTCGTTATCTCATTTTTGAAGGCTTCCCATTTTCCAGCCGTCCCTTTACCTGCAAATATCTGCCCCCAATCAGCTTTTGAAAGTTTTTGCCTAATACCGTCAAAATTATCCTTCCTCCAATTTAGAACTTCAACTTTTCGGTCCAGTCTATCCTTTTCCATGACTACTTTAATAGAATTATGGTCACTGGCCCCATAATGCTTCCCCACTGACACACATCAGTCACCCCCCCACCCCCCGGCCCCGCCTTATTTCCCAAGAGTCAGTCAAGCTTTGCACCTTCTCTTGTAGGTATATCCACATACTGAATCAGAAACTTTTCTTGTACACATTTAACAAACTCCTCTCCATCTAACCCTTAACACTATGGCAGTTCCAGTCTCATAGAATTGCTACAGTGTGGAAACAGGCTCTTCAGCCCAACAAGTCCACACCAACCCTCTGAAGAGTAACTCCATGCAGACAGTCTCCCGAGGCTGGAATCGAACCCAGGACCCTGGCACTGTGAGGCAGCAGTGCTAACCACTGTGCCACCCACATGCTTGGAAAGTTAAAGTCCCCTACTATAACTGCCCTATTATTCTTACAGATAACTGAAATCTCCTTACAAATTTGTTTCTCAATTTCCCTCTGACTATGAGGGTATCTATAATACAATCCCACTAAGGTGATCATTCCTTTCTTATGTCTCAGTTCCACCCCAATAACCTCCCTAGGTGTATTCCCAGGAATATCCTCCCTAAGTATAGCAGAAATGGTATCTCTTATCAAAAACGCCACTACACCTCCCCTCTTGCTCCCTTTCTGTCCTTCCTGTAGCATTTGTATTGTGGAACATTAAGCTGCCAGTCCTGTCCATCCCTGAGCCACATTTCTGTAATTGCTATGATATCCCAGTCCCATGTTCCTAACCATGCCCTGAGTTCATCTGCCTTCCCTATCAGGCCTCTTGCATTGAAATAAATGCAGTTTAATTTATCCGTCCTACCTTCTTCTCCACTTTGTTCCTGCCTGCCCCCTGACTGTTTGACTCACTCCTTTTTCCCAACTGCAACAGTGTCAGATTGATCTCTTTCTTCTATCTCCCAATAGTTGTCAAGTGTTTTGATCTCTTGCCAACTGCCACTTATTTTTAAACAACTTCCTTTAATTCTTTTAAAATCATTACTTTTTTTTTTCTAGTATCTACTGCATATCTACATATTTCATCCTCACAAGAAGTATCTTGCAGTTGTGCGCACCAATGTGCAAAGGAAAAAATGATTAACATATTCAAACAAGTTAATTTGCTTGAGATAGTGGGGTCATATCTCTGTTACTTGAACATAATGCATATGATGTCTTTTGGTCATACTGAGTTACAATTGAATAATCAGTCTGAAGATATTAAATTATTTTCAAAATCAGTTAAAACTATCATGGAACCCAAATTCTTAGCATTTCAAGCATTTCAGATTGACATCTGTTTTCTGAAAACCTTACCACAAATATATACTAACTTTATGTTCATTGTTATAACCCCTTGAACTGACAAACATATTTTATTTTTCATGACCTATCACACCAAGAATCAAACTCATAACTCTTCAGAAATTCCATTTTGCCTTGAGACAAGTTGCAACCAATATATCACAAGTTTATGAACATACTGCAGGATTCTTATTTATTTCCATAATATTACAAACAAGACTCCTCTCGAGTTTCCATAAACATATGAATACATCACTGACATGAAAACGAAATTTCTTTTTCATGTGGACTATACTAGTAAGGAATTCTTACTGCACTCACCTCTGGCTTTAGTGAGATCACAATTGTGTGCTGTGCACATTTTTCATTTCCTTACCCAAGGAAGAACATAAGAACCAGGAGCAGGAGAAGACTGTAATGTCCCTTATGTGTCCTCCATTTAATACATCATTCTTAGGAAGTTGAGTATACTGTGTCACCAACTCTTTAATAAAATGAAGCCTGTTGAGGCATTGGGTGCCAGCTGATTGCTACACAGAAGTGTTCTCCAGGTAGACCTATTGTGGGTCAGGCATTCCAAGGAGAGGCCTCCTCCCTGCCTCATGCTCATGCTACAGAGAATAAGTACAACTGCTATTAATGATCTAATGCAAGGCAATTCAATTTCTGCCTATAATCAACAGATACATATCTCTCCAGCATTTATCTCACCATTATGCCAGAGCACCATTACTCAAGTGCATCTCAAGTGCAAATTGTTGAGAAACCTATTAGGTATGACAATTAGCAATTAAGATTAAATGACATAAAAAACCAAACTCATCAACTTACTGATACTTATTGTTCAGGATTGCAAAGGGAACACTGTGCATTTGTTGATGAATTTTGGTATTCTGGCATTGAATCGGTGACATCGTGATCGTGCAAATTCAGTGAATCTGGGCATGCCCAGAAGACACATGTTTGGACCACTCTACTCACACAAATGAGCCAGTGGCACCTCATCTACTGCAAATCATCAAGTACGTCTTAGGTCAAAGCTGTGGTAATCAAGGATAATGTGGAGCTCTTCTTTGCACATTTTTTCTACTGAAAGTAGATCTGTCAAAAAGCATGGCAGTCATCAATATCATATTAAATATGGCAGATTCCAATGCATGGTCTCCTGGGCTCACAGCACATAGTGGTCTTGCTAGACAGAGATCTACCAAATTCATTGTGAAAATCATCCAGCCAGATTAACTTATTCTTCCATCAGGGAAACACTAATATGCTTGACTCAAAGGAAATGCAGCACAGTAAATCACGTTGACAATATGAAAGATCCGCATTAGTCTTGTCTGGATGGATGTGGAAAAGGTATTTTCTCTGGTGGGATAATCTAGGACTAGAAGTCATGATTTAAAAATAATGGATTGCACATTAAGACCGTGATACTAGAATGTTTTTTCTCCGAAGGTGATATAAAGATAGTGATCCTGAATATTTTAAGGCGGAAGTGTATAAATTCATAAGTGAAGGCTTGAAAGATTATTAAGGATGGGAAGCTACCTTGACCAGTCAGATTAGCCATGATCCCTGGAGAGAAGGAGGATAAGAAGAGATTTGATAAAGGTTTTCAAATCATGAGCAGGCTGGAAAAGGGAAATAAATGAGATGGTATAGATTTAAAGTGATGTGCAAACGAAGCAAGGGTGAGATGAGAACAACATGTTTTTTCCACCACAAGTAGTTAGGATTTGGAATGCACTCTAGTGGAAGCAGGTTCAACTGAGCATTCAAAAGAGCATTTGATGATTATTTAGATGGTTTGTAAAGATATGGAGAAAAGACAAGAAATTGGCACCAGGAATAGAACCAGTGCAGGCTCTGTAACAATTCTGTGAGTCGGATTTTGTGATAATCTTATTGCATGACCCATCAGGCTCTAGGGGCCAAATGGCCTACTCCTACTCCCAGTTTGAATGCTTATATGTTTGTGTGAATGATTGTGAAAGTTGTACGTTAACTACAAGCAAAAGATGTGTGAAATCTACAGTCTCCAGTTCATGAATAATTACACTAGCTTTCATACAACAGATGCAGAATTTGTGTTGCTCCATGAATGTCCCGATGCTCTTTGGCATTCTCTCAAATGGATTGCATGAATTTGCTGATGTTGGATAACAAAACTGTTTTCATCAACATGTCGTCTGCAGGTCAAACCATAAGTTCAACAGATTAAAGAGCCCTTGGGCCAGCAGCTTTCAGCTTGCATCTGCTCTTGCTCCAATTTTTATTTGCACTCTGTGTTTTACCAACTGTTCCAGCCTATAATCCAGTAATTGACCTTTCCCAAGTGAACATAGTTGTGATGTTTATTACTGCTTGTATGGGTATTGCTAGGCACTGAAAGATGCTAAGTTAAAACTGGATACTGGAGTCTGACACCTGCTTGCTTTATGCATCTGGGAGAACAGAGGAAAAACATATTGTGAACTGCAGGCATAAGGTAACATTTGAAACAGAGCTATACAAAATGAGGTCCAGAAATGCAATTTTGTTTTAGCTTTTTTATGGGTGTGGAGGAGCAGGTGTGTTTCCCTATAACCCCTTGCCCCAGGATTTTAATGCTCTTCCATCACATCCAGACTGTCCCACCCATCTGCCCTTAACTGATGATTGGGAATAATGGCTTATTCCAGCTTCAAGTAGAAATAGGGACCTAGCAGCTTAAAACTGTCTGGGCCACAACATGCCGGTATGATAGCGTAAACTTCAGAACTTTAATAACTGTTCATGGAGTGAGAGAATCTGCAATAACTCTGCCTGGAATGAACTGTTAAGGGACAAGGACAAACCATTATACAGGAAATGAAAGTAATTAGCCATTCCTGGGAGAAGAAGGAGTCAAAACTTCATAAACAAAACTGTTTTAAAAACTGCTTTATAACTAGTTGTTTTATGCCACAAGGACAATTATTAGCCTGCAAATGAATTTAAGGAGTTAATGGCATGAAAATTGTGTCTTCAAACAGACAGTCAATGCTAAATATATCTTAGGACAGGGAAGCTACTTCTGAAAAGAAGACAAACTGTAGACTCACAATATTATGGATGAAAGAATCGGAAGAATCAACAATAATGTTATGCAATAAACTTGAAAGACAGAACATGCTATAAGAATTCAACACCAGGATTCTTCAGGAGCAGAATTCAGCCAGTAACACTGCCTAGGGATCAAACACTGTTCGAGGCAGACACTATTGATTGGAATTGGAGCTAATTCCACCATTAACATGGTAATAGCTAAATTAAATTGTGAGGCTAACTTACCTACTTGAGGGGTCTTATTTTGATTGCTAGATGCAATAAAGTTTGACTAATTGTCCCAGTATTTGGTTGTCTGTGAGATTTTTTTCTGGTCTGTATGATTCTATGACTCTATAATAAGTGAATACCATGAAAATTACCATCAAAATTACCTGTATCTACCAAACAATCATCACTTTCAGTGATCAGTTGTTCATCATTCTGCTATTCACTCCTCCCATAGTTGCCATATGTTTTGTTCCTTTATTTGATCCATTACCACTCCCTTTGGTCATGCACCATGAATCATTTTGTTATTAATCTCTCCTATCTTCCAGTTTTTCATGGTTTTTTTTTGTTATTTTTCTAACCCTCACCTATTTCACTTTCTAAAAATACTATATTGCTAACTTTTCCCTGTCAGTGATTTGCCATGTTTTCTATCTCCAAAGGTGCAGTCTGACCTGCTGAGAATTTCTAGAAGTTCTTGTCTTAGGTTGTTTGTGAGATAGTTTATTAATAACTATTGCTGTTGCTTACAGTAGTAAACCCATGAAAATGTTCTAATGTGATACTGTATGTGCACAGACTAGAAATTTGAATGAGTCATTTTAAAAGGTGATTCAGGTAATCTCACCTTTTCTTACTTGTCCAATCTGAATACAATTCATGTTTCCATGTTCAGTGACTCTTGTAACTGCTATTATTAGACCTATCTAATGTGTTCACCCAAATGATACAAGTAGTAAAAACTGAACTCGACCTAGAAAGACAGGATGAAAAACGTTTTTTTATTCTGGTGAGAAAGAAGAATAAAATGTTGTTTTTGCTTTTGGTACAAACATTGTAGTGGCTGCAAGTGCCATTCATATTTCTTCAGCATTGATCAGAAAATTGTGGGAACACAGACAAGATGAGGTTAAGTCTCGTGGTAAATATGAAAATTGTGAATTGTTGTACAATTGTGGCCTGTGCTTTAAACAGACAAAAGAACGCTGCAATATTGAAAAAAAAGTACCAAGTGCAAGAAAAGATGTTTGTTAATGGTTTCTTCTCCCCATTACCAATGTACAGGATTGTCCAAACATATTTGAGGTTTTTATTCTTTCAAAGGGATGTCAGTATTGCTACCAGGGTTAGCATTTGTTGCCCAAGGGTGGTTTGCTGCACAGTTTCAAAGTAGACAGGCAGGAGGCTGGAAGAACACAACAAGTCAGGCAGCATCAGGAGGTGGAGAAGTCGGCATGTCAGGTATAACCCTTATGTCGACTTCTGCACCTCCTGATGCTGCCTGGCTTGCTGTGTTATTCCATCCTCTTGCCTGTCTACTTCAGATTCCAGCATCTGCAGTTTTTCTGTCTCTAATGCAGTTTCAGAGGGCAGTTAAAAGTCAACCACATAACTACAGTCCTGGAATCACATGTAGGCCAGAGCAGGTAAGGATACTAAATTTCCCCCCAGGAGGACATTAGACTAGCTTTTAATTACATGGTTTATTGAATTCAAATTTTATGATGGAATCATAACTCATGCCCTTAGAACATTGGCCCCTGGATTACAAATCTCGTGACATTAGCAAGGCACTGCCTATCTCCAGAAATTCAGTGAGTTGGGTGATACAGGATCCTCAATTGGAATATTGCACGCAATTCTGGTCTCCTTCCTATTGGAAAGATGTTGTGAAACTTGAAAGGGTTCAGAAAAGATTTACTAGGATGTTGCCAGGGTTGGAGGATCTGAGCTACAGGGAGAGGCTGAACAGGCTGGGAGGGCATAAGTTTAGGGTGAGAGGGGAAAGATATAAAAGAGACCTAAGGGGCAACCTTTTCACACAGAGGGTGGTACGTGTATGGAATGAGCTGCCAGAGGATGTGGTGGAGGCTAGTACAATGCAACATTTAAGAGGCATTTGGATGGGTATATAAATAGGAAGGGTTTGGAGGGATATGGGCGGGGTACTGGTAGGTGGGGCTAGATTGGTTTGGGATATCTGGTCGGCATGGACGGGTTGGACCGAAGGGTCTGTTTCCATGCTGTACCTCTCTATGACTCTATGACTCTAAGTCCTCAAGCTTTTGGACTACTTGATCATAAGCAGTCATTCACACAGAACATAAACATGAAAGGAATCTCTGAACTTCAAAATGTATCTGCAATATTACAGTCCTTAAAGTGCTAAAAATAATCTGGCAATTTTATTTTCCTTATTTATGAAATAAAATAGAGATAGTTAATTTAGTAGTTGTTAAGAGTGTAGGTAAGTTAAACTTCAGTGTTTAATAGTAATTGACACTAATACATTTTCTGGTTTGAAAAATAAAGGTTGTATTAATTTGAAATAATGTCTATTATTAGAAAAAAGTCTCTTTCCACCTGGTTAGCTGAGTTATCTACTGTACAAACCAACAATGTTTCAAGTTGTTCATTACACAATAAAAATAGTAATGGCAGCCTCCAGAGATGAACACTAAGCAAGCAAACGTTTGATTTAATCTCTTCATAAATCTTCTATTCTCATTGCATCTATGATTACAGTCATTCTCACATTAGTAATTCTAATCAGCCTGTATTTGCATAACAGAACGCGGTCAGGGTTAGAATGAGTACATTAAATCAAAGAATAATTTGGCAGAGAATATGTGAATAATTTACAAGTTAAAACTTTAACAACAAATTGCATTTTTCTAATGCTCCTCAGATGCATGATGTCAGGTATTTTCTGAAAGTCATGAAAACTTACCCCTTACACAATATGGCCCAGTTGATAAAATTCATACAGTCTCTTTTATTTGGTCTTTTTCCGGCTTTATTTGCCTTAGGTAACTGAGCTTTTGAAATCCTAAAGTCCAGATTTTCGACACAGTGGAAAACCTCTCAATTGAGATGAAAATGATATAAAAATTCCAAACAATCAGAAATCCTGTCCCCCATGCCTCATTTCTGATTTTCTTGGGGGCAAGCTTTTGGATAATGCAGGCTTCTCACATACTCAGGTCTGTAGTGGCAACCCAGTTGTTTCCATTTACATCAGATTTTGGTGCCTTTGTTTTCTGCAATTCGGAGTGCACAGAACAGACTGCAGAATAATGGTACAGGAGACCAATAACCTATAGTGTCTGTACTGGCTCCCAAAAGAGCTACCCAGCTCATCCTATTCTCCATCCCTATCTCCATAGCCCCCTAATCACACCATTCAAATATATACCTAACTCTTTTTGAAAACTCCTATTGAATCTGCCTCCACCACTCTCCCCAGGTAGCACATTCTAAAATATGACAACTCTATGAGTGAAGAAGTTTCTCCTCATCTCAGTCCTAGCTCTCCTACTGACAATTTTAAAATTGTGACCCACTAGTTACTGACATACCAACTAGCGGAAACAGAATATCCTTCTTTATGCTGTCAAAATTGATCATAACTTTGAACACTTCTTTAAGGCAATCTCTATATCTTCTCCAAGGAGCATAAGCCCAATTTCTGTAATTTTTCCTTATATTTAAAATCCATTAATCCTGGCATTATTCTAGCAAATCTCCTTTGAACTCTCTCCATGGGTTTAGCATCCTTCCCTGAATATGGTGCCCAGCACTGAAGTCAATACTCCACATGTGGTCTGACTAATGATTTATAGAGGTGTAGCATTCATAGCTTTCATACACTATGTCTTGAATTATGAACCCAAGAATCCTATAAGCCTTCTGAACAGGTGTTTCAACCTGCTTGGTCACCTTCAGAAAGTCATGCACATGAACCTTAAGGTCCTTCTGCTCTTGTACTACTCTCAAAGTTGGATCATTGAGTGAGCAGTGTGTCTCCATGTTTCTTCTATGAAAATGCGTAACCTCACATTTCTCTGAATTGAAATTCAGACAACAGTTGTATGCTCATTTGGCCAACTTGTCAATGTCCCCTTGAAGTCACTCAGTATTATCCTCACTAATGTCCCGAGCTTGGCATAATCAGCAAGTTTAGAAATTTTGCCCTTAACAATAGGTAATGTAACACCCCTATTTAAGAAGGGAGGAACACAGAAGACAGGAAACTATAAGCTGTTTAGCCTGACCTCCATCATTGGTAAGAATAGAGAGTCAGTTATTAAGGATAAGATTATGGAGTATTTGGAAGTACATGATAAAATGGGGCTGAGTCAACACAACTTTGTCAAGGGATGTCAGCCTTGACAAATTTGTTAGAATTATTTTAAGAGTTAACAAGCAAGTTAGACAAAGGAGAGCCAGCAGACATGATTTATTTGGATTTACAAAAGGCCTTTGACAAGATGTCGCACAGGAGGCTGCTAAAGAAGATAAGAGACCATGGGTTAGGGGCAAGGTTCTGGCATGGATAGAGAATTGGCTGACTGGCAGAAGGGAGAGGGTAGACATAAAGAGGTCTTTTTCAGGATGACAGCCAGTGAATTTCGCTGGGGGTCAGTGTTGGGACCACAGCTATACACATTGTACGTTAATGATCTGGATGAAGGAACTGAGAGCATTGTTGCTAAGTTTGAAGATGACACAAAGATAGGTGGAGAAACAGGTAATGTTGAGGGAGTGGGGAGGCGGTAGAAGGACTTGGACAGGCTAGGAGAATAAGCAAAGAAATGGTAGGTGGAACACAATGTGGGAAAGTGTGAAGTTATATATTTTGTTAGGAAGAATAGAGGAAACACAAAGAGACTTGGGAGTGCTTGTACAGAATTCTCTTTAAGGTTAATGGGTAAATTCAGTTAGCAGTTAGGAAAGCAAACGCAATGTTAACATTCATTTCAAGAGGGTTAGAATACAAGAGCAGAAATATGTTGCTGAGGCTGTAAAAGGCTCCAGTCAGACCACAATAGAGTAGTTTTGGGTCGCGTATCTAAAGAGCGATGTGCTGATGTTGGAAGGGATCCAGAGGAAGTTTACAAGAATTATTGCAGAACGAAGACTCATCAGATGAGGAGCAATTGAGGACTCTGGGTTTGTATTCAATGGTGTTTAGAAGGATGGGGGGGGGGGGGGTGGAGAGGGAGGGAGGAATCTGAATGAAGCTTGCAGAATACTGAGAGCCCTGGATATATTGGATGTGTAGCGGATGTTTCTACTAGTAGGACAGACTAGGACCTGAGGACACAGCCTCAGAGTGCAGGGACAAACTTTCAGAAATAAGAAAAGAAGGAATTTCTTCACCCAGAGGGTAGTGAATCTGTGGAATTGCTGCAGAGGGCTATGGAGGCCAAGTCATTGAGTGTATTTAAGACAGAGATATATAGGTTCTTGATTAATAAAAGAATCAAGGGTTATGGGGAGAAGGCAGAAGAACAGGATTGAGAAACAGATCAATTTTGATCAATTGGCAGAGCAGACCTGATGGGCCTAATTCTGCTTCTATATCTTATGCTTTTATAGTCTTAACACCCATCTCTAAATCATTTATATAAATCAGAAAAAAGCAAGGGTCCCAATACCAACTCCCGGGGAACAACACTTTCAACTCAACTCCAATCTAAGAAATGCTCATCTATCCCTACACTTTGTTTCCTCTTCTTCAGTCAACTTCTAATCCACGCTGCCAAGAATCCATCAATATCAAACATTTCTAATTTGCGAAACAACCTGCCATGTAACAGTTTCTTGTATTAATACTGGCTCCAATGCAATGAGGGGTACCTCGGGTTACAAGAGTCGATTGTGTTGGGTAACTCTCTAATCCATGGCACTGACAGACGTTTCTATGGCCAGCAGTGAAAAATCAGAATGGTATGTTGCTTGCCAGGATCAAGGATGTCTCAGAGAGGGTGCAGAATGTTCTCAAGGAGGAGAGGGACCAGCAGGAGGTCGTTGTACGCATTGGAACCAATGACATAGGAAGGGAAAAGGATGAGATTCTGAAGGGAGAATATAGAGAGTTAGGCAGAAATTTAAAAAGGAGATTGTCAAGAATAGTAATATCTGAATCACTCCCAGTGCTACGAGCTAGTGAGGGCAGGGATAAGAGGATAGAGCAGATGAGTGCATAACTGAGGAGCTGGTGTATGGGAGAAGGATTCATATTTTTGCATCATTGGAATCTCTTCTGGGGTAGAAGTGACCTGTACAAGAAGGACGGATTGCACCTGAATTGGAAGGGGACTAATATACTAGCAGGGAGAGTTGATAGAGTTGCTAAGGAGATTTTCAACTAGTAAGTTGGGTGGGCAGGGACCCAGGGAGATAGTGAGGAAAGAGATCAATCTGAGACTGGTGCAGTTGAGAAAAGAAGCAAGACAAACAGTCAGGGCAGGCAGGGACAAAACAGGTAGGACTGATAAATTAAACTGCATTTATTTCAATGTAAGAGGCCTAACAGGGAAGGCAAATGAACTCAGGGCATGGCTAGAAACATAGGACTGGGATATCATGGCAGTTACAGATATGTGGCTCAGGGATGGACAGGACTGGCAGCTTAATGTTCCAGGATACAAATACACAGGAAGGACAGAAAGGGAGGCAAGAGAGGAAGGGGAGTAGTGTTTTTGATAAGGGATAGCACTACAGCTGTGATGAGGGAGGATATTCCAAGAAATACATCCAGGGAGGTTATTTGGGTGGAACTGAGAAATAAGAAAGGGATGATCACCTTATTGGGATTGTATTATAGACCCCCTAATAGTCAGAGGGAAATTGAGAAACAAACTTGTAAGGAGATCTCAGCTATCTGTAAGAATAATAGGGTAGTTATGGTAGGGGATTTTAACTTTCCAAACATCAACTGGGACTGCCATAGAGTTAAAGGTGTAGACGGAGAGGAAATTCTTAAGTGTGTACAAGACCATTTTCTGATTCAGTATGTGGATGTACCTACTAGAGAAGGTGCAAAACTTGACCTACTCTTGGGAAATAAGGCAGGGCAGGTGACTGAGGTGTCAGTGGGGGAGCACTTTGGGGCCAGCGACCATAATTCTATTCATTTTAAAATAGTGATGGAAAAGGATAGAACAGATCTAAAAGTTGAAGTTCTAATTTGGAGAAAGGCCAATTTTGACAAGGTATTAGGCAAGAACTTTCAAAAGCTGATTGTGGGTCGAAGTTCGCAGGCAAAGGGATGACTGGAAAATGGGAAGCCTTCAGAAATGAGATAACGAGAGTCCAAAGAGAGTGTATTCCTGTTAAGGTGAAAGGAAAGGCTGGTAGGTGTACAGAATGCTGGATGAATAAAGAAACTGAGGGTTTGGTTAAGAAATGGTAAAGAAAAGGAAGGAAGCATATGTCAGGTATAGACAGGATAGATCGAGTGAATCCTTAGAAGAGTATAAAGGCAGTAGGAGTATAGTTAAGAGGGAAATCAGGAGGGCAAAAAGGGGACATGAGATAGTTTTGACAAATAGGACAAAGGAGAATCCAAAGGATTTTACAAATATATTAAGGACAAAAGGGTAACTAGGGACAGAATAGAGCCCCTCAACTATCAGCAAGGCAGCCTCTGTGTGGAGCTGCAGGTGATGGGGGAGATACGAAACGCGTATTTTGCATCAGTGTTTACTGTGGAAAAAGACATGGAAGATATAGACTGTAGGGAAATAGATGGTGACATCTTGAAAAATGTCCTTATTACAGAGGAGGAAATGTTGGATGTCTTGAAATGCATAAAAGTGGATAAATCCCCAGGACCTGATCAAGTATACCTTAGAACTCTGTGGGAAGCTAGGGAAGTGATTACTGAGACCCTTGCTGAGTTATTTGTATCATCGATTGTCACAGGTGAGGTGCCAGAAGACTGGAGGTTGGCTAACTTGGTGCCACTGCTTAAGAAAGTTGGTAAGAACATGCCAGGGAACTATAGACCGGTGAGCCTGCATCGGTGGTGGGAAGTTATTGGAGGGAATCCTGAGAGACAGGATGTTCATGTATTTGGAAAGTCAAGGACTGATAGTCAACATGGCTTTGTGTGTAGGAAACCATGTCTCACAAACTTGATTAAGTTTTTGAAGAAGTAACAAAGAGGATTGATGAGGGCCGAGCGGAGATGAGATCTATATGGACTTCAGTAAGGGATTCAACAAGGTTCCCCATGGGAAGGTTAGATCTCATGGAATACAGGGAAAACTAGCCAATTGGATAGAAATCTGGCTCAAAGGTAGAAGACAGAGGGTGGTGGTGGACGGTTGTTTTTCAGACTGGAGGCCTATAACCAGTGGACTGCCACAAGGATCGGTGCTGGGTCCACTAATTTTCATAATTTATATAAATGATTTTGACATGAGCATAAGAGGTATAGTTAGTAAGTTTGCAGATGACACCAAAATTGGAGATGTAGTGGACAGCGAAGAAGGTTACGTCAGATTACAACGGGATCTTGATCAGATGGGCCAATGGGCCGAGAAGTGGCAGATGGAGTTTAATTCAGTTAAATGCGAGGTGCTGCTTTTAGAGCTGGGCTTATACACTTAATGGTAAGGTCCTGAGGAGTGTTGTTTAACAAAGAGTCCTTGGAGTGCAGGTTCATAGCTCCTTGAAAGTAGAGTCGCAGGTAGATAGGATAGTGAAGAAGCCATTTGGAATGCTTTCCTTTATCAGTGAGAGTACTGAGTACAGGAGTTGGGAGGTCATGTTTTGGCTGTACAGGACATTGGTTAGGCCACCTTTGGAATAAGAACAAAGAACAAAGAAAATTTACAGCCCAGGAACAGGCCCTTCAGCCCTTCAAGCCTGTACCGATCCAAATCTGCTGTCTAAACCTGTCATCCAATTCCTAAGCATCTGTAGCCCTCTGCTCCCCAACTACGCATGCATCTGTTCAGACACATCTTAAATGAATCTACAGTGCCTGCCTTTACCACCTCTGCTGGTAACAGGTTCCAGATGCCCACTACCCTCTGTGTGAAGTACTTGCTGCGTGTATCCCCCTTAAACTTTCCACCTCTCACCTTGAAAGCATGACGTCTCGTTCTTGAATCCTTCACCCTGGGAAAAGGCTTGTCTCTATCCACCCTGTTAATACCCTTCATCATTTTATAAACCTCAATCAGGTCCCCCCTCAATTTCCTTTTTTCTAATGAAAACAAACCTAACCTACTCAACCTTTCTTCATAGCTAGCACCTTCCATACCAGGCAACATCCTCGTAAACTTTCTCTGCACCCTCTCTAAAGTGTCCACATCCTTTTGGTAATGTGGTGACCAGAACTGTACACAATATTCTAAATGCGGCTGAACCAATGTCTTGTTTAATTTTAACATGACTTGCCAGCTCTTATACTCAATACCCCCTCCAATGAAGGCAAGCATACTATATGCCTTCTTGACCACTCTAGCCATCTGAGCAGCAACCTTCATGGTACAATGGACCTGCACTCCCGGATCTCTCTGCCCATCAACTTTTCCCAAGGCTCTTCTGTTCATTGTATAATTCGCTCTAGAATTAGTCTTGCCTAAATGTATCGCCTCACATTTGTCTGGATTGAAATCTGTCTGCCACTTTTCCGCCCAACTCTCCAGTCTATCTATATCCTCCTGTATTCTTTGATAGTCCCTTATGCTTTCTGCTACTCCACCAAACTTCGTATCATCTGCAAACTTGCTGATCATACCAACAGTGCCCTCTTCCAGATCATTTATGTATATCACAAACAACAGTGGCCCCAACACTGACCCCCGTGGAACACCACTGGATACCTTTCTCCATTTCGAGAAACTCCCTTCAACTACTACTCTCTGTCTCCTGTTGCTCAACCAGTCCTTTATCAACCTAGCTAGAACACCCTGCACACCATATGACTTCACTTTTCCATTAGACTACAATGGGGAACCTTATCAAATGCCTTACTGCGTGCTATTCTGGTTTCCTTCCTATCAGAAGGATGTTGTGAAGCTTGAAAGGATTCAGAAAAGATTTATAAGCATGTTGCCAGGGTTGGAGGATTTGAGCTATAGGGAGGGGTTGAATAGATTAGGGTTGTTTCCCCTAGAGAGTCAAAGGCTGAGGGGTAACCTTAAAGAGGTTTATAAAATCATGAAGGGCATGGATAGGATAAATAGACAAAGTCTCATCCCTGGTGTTGGGCAAGTCCAGAACTAGAGGACATAGGTTTAGGGTGAGAGGGGAAAGATATAAAAGAGACCTAAGGGGCAATTTTTTCACACAGAGGGTGGTACATGTATGGATTGAGCTGCCAGAGGAAGTGGTGGAGGCTAGTACAATTGCAACATTTAAAAGGCATCTGGATGGGTACATGTATAGGAAGGGTTTAGAGGGGTTGAGATATCTAGTCAGCATGGACGAGTTGGACCGAAGGGTCTGTTTCCGTGCTTTACATCTCTATGACTCTATGAATGACTGGCTCAAAGGCTGATATGTATTCCAGTTTGTGGGTTGCAAGGCATCAGTATGCAGGAGATTGGGAGCCATACTGTTGGATCATCCACACTTGAACAATGCTGGGACAAGTGTTCTTATGAACCACATTGTATTGATTGTAATGAAGTCAGCCAAGTAGACCTCATAGAATATGAGTTTCCTGATTTTGGCTATTAATATGGTCCAATCAGATATAAACAGGAATGTCAGAGGTTTTGTTTGTT
Source organism: Chiloscyllium plagiosum (assembly GCF_004010195.1). Classification (NCBI taxonomy): domain Eukaryota; kingdom Metazoa; phylum Chordata; class Chondrichthyes; order Orectolobiformes; family Hemiscylliidae; genus Chiloscyllium; species Chiloscyllium plagiosum. The sequence goes on along the minus strand of NC_057715.1, from coordinate 59,076,988 downwards.
CTGAGCTGGCTCTGAGGGAGCTGGATCAGTATGAAGGGCTCTCCATGTATAAATAAAGGGTGACTTAGTGACAGGGTAACTGCCTCTGTGCAGTTATTTCAGTGGCAATGAGAGAAAAGCACACTCCTGAAGAAAGTTGCTCAGAACAGTTGTATTTGAGTTGGGCTTAGCAATTCTGGCATTATGACATTAATTGGGAAGCTTGACTCATTTGATCCTGCTGTTGAAAACTGGGCTCAGTTTGTGGAAAGAATGCATTTTTTTTCCAGAAAAGTTACATTGGAGCAAATGAAAAGCAGTGAGTAATTCTCCTGACAGCTTATGGATCCACAGCTTTTTCAATTATTAGGAGCCAAACATTCTCTGAGGCACCATATACAAAAGCTTTTCAAGAGTTACAGATTTAGCTAAGGAATATTACAGACCCAAGCCTCCTCTATTTCTGAAACACTATCAGTATTACTCAGCAATTTGAGAATGTGTATCATGATTTTTGACTGAGGTTAAGGTGACTGACGGAAGCATGTGACTTTGGTTTAACCCATAATGAGACCATTTGGTTTGTGGGATTAATGAAGTAATCATGCAAAAGTGCCTACTAGCTGAAGCCCAACTGGCCTTCAAGCAGGCACTACAACTGGCTTTATCATTGGAAAATGCCGCAAGTGGAGCAGATGAATTACAAGGTATACCAATGGAAGTGGTCACCCTCACCAGCTTTGGAACACCACTTGAGTGAAGACAATCGCATCGCCTCACTCAGGACATATCTGAACAGAGGGACAGAAATCATATTTTGTCAGTCCACAGCTAAACTGCAAAGCAAAACCAAGCCTCTGTCAAATGGTTAAAATTTTCTTCAGGATCTGGACCAGCATTGTAGCTTCTGCTGGTCTGCAGACTTGAGCCAGCAAAATAGTCCCATTAGACCTAAATTGAGTAAGAGCATCATAGGCTGGAAGCCAGGAGACAGCTCACCCTGGAAGGTCAACCGACATCGGGTTTGGAACAGTTAAATTGATCAGCAACATCCACATCAGAGCTAATCGAAATAAATATCTAATTAAATGGTTACCCAGTTCTAATGGTGGTTGATACCAGTGTGGCCATTTCAGTGATTACAGATCTAGTCTTTAACAAAATTCGCTCTGGACCCCAACCTTTATGTTTGTGCAGGACCTTGGCTAGATTGAGAACCTACACTGGGGAACCTTTACAGATTAAGGGTACAACTTCGGGTCTGGTCTCTTATGAGAGGCAGCTGGTTCAGTTACAGCTGATTGCAGGAAAAGGCTCGGGCTCAAGCTTGATAGGGTGAAATTGGATGACAAAGATTCACCTAGATTGTCTCAACGTTTGTTCATTATGCCAGTAGCCATGACTGAGACAGGGCTGCAGGATCATCAGGATTGGGAGCTAAACATGCCAGGGTTAAACGGTTTACAAAGCAATTAGAGAAAATGGCAAACGAGGTGGAGTAACCTCTGATTAGCAACAAAATTACTTCAATGGTGAGGGAGGATATGATAAGGGGAAAGAATTCAATAGAGACTGTACGTGTTGAACTGAGGACCAGTAAAGAACCTAAAACTGTAGTGGATGTTATGTACAGTTCTCTGGAAGCAGTTCTGAAGGGCTAGATTGTATTAATACAGAAATTAAACAAGTGTGTAACAATATTAGCATAGTATTAATGGGGGATTTTAATATAGATTGGGGGAGACAGAAATGTAGTGAAGTTCTGGGGTGTGTCCAAGATAGTTTCCTACAGCACGATGTCCTGGATGCAACAAAGAGACAAGTAAAATTGGATTTAGTAATGAGTAATGAGCCAGATTTAATTAGTAACCTAATTGTGTGTAAACATTTACCAAATAGTGATCATAACATGATTGAGTTCATGCAGCATTTGAAAATGAAAAGCATGAATCAGCTATTACTGTTTTAAATTTCGGTAAGGTTGACTTCAATGAGATGAGACAGAAACTGTCCACAGTAACAGGGAAAATCAGCTAATGGGTAGAACACCTGAAGAACAGTGCAGGATGTTCAAAGAAATATTTAACATAATGCAAAACTAGTTTATATCACAAGATCCAACAGCAAAAGCAGCTGCAGACAATCAAAGGTGTATGGGACAGCATAAAGCTAAAAGGAAGGGCTTACAAAATGCAATAAAGATTTTTTTTGGCCAAATGGATCTTGCCGAATGAGTGAGAAACAAAGAGCAATGAAGGGTCACACAGCAGCTTAAAAGTCTATGAAAGGGAACTTGTCAGGGACATGAAAATGAATAAGAACAAATTTTATAATTATATGAAGCAAAGTGGGTGGTCAAAAGCAATGTTGGCCGAAAAGAACGGAAAGTGAGGATAATGTCAAAGACAATAGAGAAATGACAGATATGTTGAATAATTGATTTGCTTCAGTGTTTGTGATTAAAAAGGATAATAGCTCTCTGGAATTCCTGAGGAAAGTAAGGGATTGAAACTAGCTTTTACACATTGGGCTACCCAGCACAGACAGTATGGGGGCTACAGCGATACCGAACATTCAACTTCAATGGAAATCCATTCACAAAGATACTGGGCATTCAACATATGAAATGAAGAAGGCAGTAGACAAGTAGTTCAGGACAAAAGAGTCTCTGAGTTTATTTACAACACAAAACATAAATTTAATACCAGAAATAAAGGGAAATGCAATAAACAATGAAATGAACGCAATCAATTGTGCAGAGAATAGTAATACTATTTAATATGCTGTTAGTTAGATTAAACAGAACTGGAACTTAAAACAATATTTGAACCACAGAAACATTAATCAGACTTCCTACCCTTGGGGCCCCATACAATGTCACGGTCTCAGGAGCTCCAGCTCACCACTGAGGAAAACATGGTGTTAAAGTGCGCCCAGTCGCTGAGGTTCTTGTCACTGGTTGTCTTGTTTTGGAGCAGGCCCGGGTCTGCAAGCTCTTTCTCAGATAGTGCTTGGTTGGCCTCCCCCCTCTCGGATGTCCTTTGTTCCAATGGTGCTCTTGGTTTGGTTTCACGATTCAGCTTCTCTGTTCAGCCTCTGTGGTTCTGGTTTCAAATCTGTTTGTTGTGGGAAAACTATATGTGCAGAAACTTATTGTTGAAAAAGGATCTTCCCCAGGTGAGATCAGTGCTGGCAGTTTTACGGACTATGTGCCCTGTAATCGTCCCTCAAATTTGTGTTGTGCAATGTGTTTCTGGTGTTTCCTTCTCAGGTCAATCGGTTTCCCAATAGCTAAGAGTATAACTGAATGAATTTTGATTGATGTTGAATGCCCAGTATCTCTGTGAATGGATTTCCATTGAAGTTGAATGTTCGGTATCGCTGTAGCCCCCATACTGTCTGTGCTGGGTAGCCCAATGTGTAAAAGCTAGTTTCAATCCAGAGTGTTAGGTTTGTCTGATTGTTCTTTTAGAGTGGAAGTGTAAATTGGAACTCCAGACTGAATAATAGTGCCAGACAGAAATAATATTCTGGCTCTGTTGTGTGTTTGTTGCAGCCTGAGCTCAGGCTTTTGTCCTGTGTGTTAGAGTTAAAGAAATGTACAGCAGCGAAACAGGCCCTTCAGTCCTACTCGACCATGCTGACCAGATATCCTAACCTAATCTAGTCCCATTTGCCAGCAACAGGCCCATATCTCTCTAAACCCTTCCTATTCATATACCCAGCCTGTTAAGTGTTGTAAGTGTATCAGCCTCTACCACTTCCTCCGGCAGCTCATTCCATATACGCACCACCCACTGCGTGAAAATGTTGTCCCTTAGGTCCCTTTTAAATCTTTCCCCTCTCACTCTAAACCTCTGCCCTCTAGTTCTGGACTCACTCACCCCAGGGAAAAGAAGTTCTCTATTTACCCTATCCATGCCCCTCATGATTTTATAAATCTCTATAAGGTCACCCCTCAGCCTCCAACGCTCCAGGGAAAACTGCCCCAGTCTATTCAGCCTCTCCTTTTAGCTCAAATCCTCCAACCCTGGCAACATCCTTGTGAATCTTTTCTGAACTCTTTCAAGTTTCACAACATCTTTTCAATAGGAAGGAGACCAGAATTGCACACAATATTCCAAAAGTGGCCTAACCAAAGTCCTGTACAGCCTCAGAGAAAGTGAGGACAGCAGATGCTGGAGATCAGAGCTGAAAATGTATTGCTGGAAAAGCGCAGCAGGTCAGGCAGCATCCAAGGAGCAGGAGAATCGACATTTCGCGCATGAGCCCTTCTTCAGGAATGAGGAAAGTGTGTCCAGCAGGCTAAGATAAAAGGTAGGGAGGAGGGACTTGGGGGAGGGGCGTTGGAAATGAGATAGGTGGAAGGAGGTCAAGGTGAGGGTGATAGGCTGGAGTG
>NC_057715.1:59049849-59072536 GCF_004010195.1 Chiloscyllium plagiosum | reverse complement strand
ACCTGAAATCTTCCTGACTTCCCCACCCCCACCCCGGCCTATCACCCTCACCTTGACCTCCTTCCATCTATCGCATTTTCAATGCCCCTCCCCCAAGTCACTCCTCCCTACCTTTTATCTTAGCCTGCTGGACATACTTCCCTCATTCCTGAAGAGGGGCTCATGCCCGAAATGTCGATTCTCCTGCTCCTTGGATGCTGCCTGACTTGCTGCGCTTTTCCAGCAACACATTTTCAGCTCATGTACAGCCGCTACATGACTTCCCACCTCTTATACCCAGTGCTCTAACCAATAAAGAAAAGCATACCAAACGCCTTCTTCATTATCCTATCTACCTGCGACTCCATAACCAATAAAAGAAAACATACCAAACGCCTTCTTCATTATCCTATCTACCTGCGACTCCACTTTCAAGGAACTATGAACTTGCACCACAAGGTCTCTTTGTTCAGCAACAAAGGGGCGGCATGATGGCTCAATGGTTAGCACTGCTGCCTCACAGAACCAAGGACCTGTTTTCAATTCCAGTCTTGGGTGACTGTCTGTGTGGAGTAGGCACATTCTCCCCATATCTGCGTGGGTTTCCTCCGGGTACCCTGGTTTCCTCCCACAATCCAAAGATGTACAAGTCAGGTGAATTGGCCATGCTAAATTGCCCATAGTGTTAGCTGCATTAGTTGGGGGTCAATATAGGGTAGGCATATGGGTCTGGGTGGGTTACTCTTCAGAGGGTCGGTGTGGACTTGTTGGGCTGAAGGGCCTGTTTCCATACTGTAGAGAATCTAATCTAATCTATCTCATCACTCTGCAGGACCTTATCATTAAGCTTATAAGCCCTGCTCTGATTTGCTTTTCTAAAATGTATCTGAATTAAACTCCACCCTGCCACTCGTCAGCCCATTGGTCCATCTGATCAAGATCCTACAGGATTGAATAAAATTAACGCAAATAAAACATTGGTAATGAGGAATTAAATGGAATTACAGAGCGTGACAGTTTCCATCCAAGGGTGTTAAAGGAAGTGGGGGAGTACATTGTAGGCAACCTAACTATAAGAGTCCTCTAGATGTAGGAGTCATCCTTGAGAATTGGATGATTGCACATTATTCAGCTTTTTAAGAAGGGTGAAAGAGGAAAATTAGGAAATACAGATGAGTTAACCTAACATCTGAGGAGGGGCAACTGTTGGACTTTATAAATCAAGGATGGGTTAATGGAACACCTTGAAAAGTTTCAGTTAGTCAGGCGAGCCAACATGGATTCATAACACATAGGTTATGCCTGACAAACATCACAGAATGATTTTTGAAGAGCTCGCATAATGGATAAGGGAAGATATATGGACATTGTTTATATGGTCTTCCAGAAGGTATTTGATGAAGTCCCACATAAAAGTCTGTTTAACTAAGGTTAAGAAAAAACACTGAGGGCAAAGTGCTGACATGACTGCGAAATTGGTCGAGTGGCAGGCTCCAGAAAGTTGAGATAATGGTAAGGTACTGAAATTGGCAGGATGTGACCACTGGTATCTGGCAAGGATATGTGTTAGGGCCTCAATTATTCACAATATGTATTAATTACCTGGATATTGATATACAAGATCATATATCCAAATTGCCAACACAAAGTGAGGTGACATTTTAAACAATATCGATTATAATATCAAAAACAAAGGTGTGTTGTTAGACTAAGTAAATGTGCAAAACTGTGTCAAATGGAGTTCAATATTTGCAAGTTTGAAGTTACCTGTTTTGGATTGAAAAAGTATAGATCAGGGAACTTTTTTGATGGCATGAAGTTAAATACAGTGGATATCCAAAGAGACATGGGGGTTCAGGTGCATAAATCTTTAAAATGTCGGGGTTCAGAAAATCATTAAGAAAACTAACTGAATCCTGGGCTTTATGTCTAGTTCATAAGTTCATAACATATAGGAGCAGAATTAGGCCATTTGGCCCAGCAAGTCTCCTCCACCATTCGATCATGGCTGATATGCTCCTCATCCCCATTTTCCTGCCTTCTCCCCATAACCCTTCACTCGTCACCAATTATCGAGAGGACTAGTGTACAGGATGCAGAAGTTATGCTGCAGTTATACAAAACTCTGGTTAGCCCCAACTTGGAGTATTGTGAGCTGCTCTGGGCACCTCAGCTTGGAAGAATATATTGCCCTTGGAGGGAGTACAATTTAGGTTTACAAAACTGATACCTGGACTTCACGGTTAAGTTTGAGGAGAGATTATACAAATTGGGCTTGACTTCTCTAGAACCTAGATGGTTAAGGAGTGATATAATCAATATCTTCAAGATATTGACAGAAAATGACAGGGTAGATAAAGGATTAACTATTTCCATTGGTTGGAGATTCTATAATTTAGGAGTACAGGCTGAAAATTAGGGCCAGACTTTTCAGAAGCGATGTTAGGAAGCACTTCTCCACACAGAGTGGTAAATGCTTAGAACTCTGTTTCACAAAAGTGGATGCTGGATCAGTAATAGATTTTAAACCTGAGATAGAAATTTTTGTTAAGCAAAAGTATTAAGGGATATGGGCCAAAGGCTGGTATATGGAGTTAGACCACGGATCAGCCATGATTTCATTGGATGGTGGAACAGGCTCAAGTGGCTGAATAGCTTACTCTTGTTCCTCTATTCCTTATATCTTATAGAATGAGGGATCAGGTAATAGATATATCAATTGGTTGTATAAACATGGGGAGCTCATAACCCATCAGTGATAGCCTTAAGATGTATGATTAACTGAAATAAATTTCCCCTGGTGATTGTCTGCCTTTCTATGGTAATGGCTATATTCTTTGAAAGTTTGACACTCTCCTCTCTGTAATTTACAATATTTCCAAGTACTGTATTTGAAGGTGTGGATCCCAGACAAGACCTCTCGACTTCGAGATTGGTCAAAAGAATTAACTGAATGCGGTCTGTATAAAGTAAGGTTATCAGTTTAATAAAGTAAGGCAGTCTGATGCAATTCTGTCCAGCAACACAGAGGTCAAAGCTTCTGTGCTCCGTGGCGAAATTGCAATTTCAATTGAACAATAAGCATTTTTATATGTTTTTTAAAGAGACAGTACAGCCTTAATTACAAGAAAAGACCAAACAACTCTAATATGGTGACATGATTGACTGCAGGTTAATCCAATGATATTTGCTGGAAAATGATTCTTGTTCCACGTAGGTCATCATATTATGCTAGCAGTTCAAGGTTAGTTTGAGTGGTCAATTAATGCATCATGATTCATATTATGAAAACTCCATTTGGTAGCCATTACGAAGACATGTGTATCAGGGGTATCAGACAATTCGGAAGAACAAGCAGGAAGGTAAGGTAGGTGATGTAGCTCTGATATTCAAGGACAAAATCAGGGCAGTGCTGAGAGATGATATAGGTTCTATGGAGAATGAGGTTGAATCCATTTGGGTGGAAATTAGAAATTCTAAGAGGAAAAGGTTACTGATAGGCATTGTCTATAGGCCACCAAATAATAACATCTCATTGGATGGGCAACAAACAGAGAAATAACTAATGCCTGTAAGTTTCTACAAATATATAAAAAGAAAAAGAGTGGCTAAGTAAACATTGAAGTTTAGTTTATGGGAGTTTAGTTCTGAGATATGATGAAATGACTGAGGCATTGATTGGGTTTTTTGTGTCAGTTTTCACAGTGGAGGACACAAGTAACATGCCAGTAATTGACAAAGAGACAAAGATAGGTGAGGACCAGGAAACAATTATTATTGTGGAAGAGCTAGTGTTGGGTAAGCTAATGGAGATAAGGATTTTTAAGTCTCCTGGCCCTGTTGGAGTTCATCCCAGGGTACTAAAAGAGATGGCGGGAAAAATTGCAGGTGTACTAGCTGTAATTGTTCAAAATTCGCCGGACTCTGGGGAAGTCCCAGCAGATTGGAAAACAGCAGATGTGATGCCACTGTTTAAAAGGAGAGGTAGACAAAGGATGGGGAATTATAGAATGGTTAGCTAAACCTCTGTAGTGCGGAAGATGCTTGAGTCTATTATCAAAGAAGAAATAGCAAGGCATCTTGACAGAAATTGTCCCATTGGGCAGACGTAGCATGAGTGTTTGAAGGGTAGGTCATGCTTCACAAATCATTTGGAATTCTATGAAGACATTACAATCATGGTGGACAACGGGGACCCAGTGGATGTGGTGTACCTAGATTTGCAAAAGGCCTTCAACAGGTGACGCACATGAGGCTGCTGCATGAGATAAAGATACATGGCATTAGGAATAAAGTATTAGAATGGATAGAGGATTGGTTGACTAACTGGAAGCAAAGAGGAGGGATAAATGAGTGCTATTCTGGCTGGCAATCAGTGACTAGTGGTGTGCCTCATGGATCAATGTTGGGGCCGCAATTATTTGCAATTTATATCGATGATTTGGAGTTGGTGACCATATGTAGGGTTTCAAAGTTTGCAGAAGACACCAAGATGAGTGGCAGAACAAAGTGTGCAGAAGACTGTGAAACTTTGCAAAGGAACATAAATACGTTGAGTGAGTAGGCAAACGTCTGGCAGATGGAATACAATATTAATAAATGTGAAGTCATACATTTTGGTAGGAGTACAGTAAAAAGGATTATGACTTGAATGGTAAAAGATTGCAGCATGCTGCTATACAGAGGGAGCTGGGTGTCCTTGTGCACGAATCACAGAAGATTGGTCTGTAGGTACAACAGGTAATTAGGAAGGCAAATGGAATTTTGTCCTTCATTGATAGAGGGATTGAGTTTAAAAGCAGAGAGGTTATGTTGCAGCTGTACAAGGTGCTGGTGAGACCACACCTGGAGTACTGTTTTGGTCTCCTTACTTGAGAAAGGATGTACTGGCACTGGAAGGAGTGCAGAGGAGGTTCAATAAGTTGATTCCAGAGTTGAGGGGGTTGGCTGATGAGGAGACACTGAGTAGATTGGGATTATATTTGCTGGAATTCAGAAGATTGAGGGGGAATGTTGTAGAAACATATAAAATTATGAAGGGAATAGATAAGATTGAAGTAGAGAAGATATTTCCATTGGCAGGTAAAACTAGGACAAGAGGGCATAGCCTCATGATTAGAGGGAGCAGATTTAGGACTGAATTGAGAAGGAACTTCTTCAACCAGAGGATTGTTAATCTACAGATGAAAAAGAAGTCTGTCTTTCAGACTAGATGCATCCAAGAACCAAACCAACATTTTAATCTCAATCAAAAGCAGAAATTACTGGAGAAACATAAGAAGTAGGAGCAGGAGTAGGCTGTCCAGCCTTTCGAGCCCCATAAGATCATGGCTGATGTTTTCATGGACAGACGTTTTCATTTGTAATGGATTACATTTCCATGGGGAGCAGGCAGAAAAGCAGATTTGAGGTGGAGATAAGATCAATTGTAATTGTAATACATGTGGGAGCAGGCCCCAAGGGCCTGAATTGCCTAATTCTGCTTCTAGTTTTTATGTTCTTATGCTGATTCCAGGCACCAAAGGCAAATCATTGAATTAAAATCATGACAAGATTTGAATCATCAGATTCCAGTTTTTTGAATTTCAGTGAGACTTTCTGATTCAATGGATATTTTTTTAATTAGCTTATTCTGACATGTTATGAAACCACCTTGTAATAGGTGGAACTTGAATCCAGACCTAATCTAGAGATAGGGACACTACCGCTGAACCATACAAGCCCAGGTTCAATGGATTTTTCTGACTGTCTCAAATGTGTTTGATAAGAACCAAAACATCAGACTAACTTAAACTAAAATTCAGCATTTCACTGTTTCACTGGTGGTTTACATTGCTATGATACTCCAAAGACGCTTTCCATACAGACACACACCCAGCTCTAACATCAGAACAAGGTGCATCACAGGGTATAAGATTACACAATATACACTTCCTTGGATGCTCACAACATCTATGTCTTCCTTTTGTGTCCATTGCCACTTCATTCAAAACCTACAGGTTCACAATCTTTCTGTCTTACCTTGCCTTTTAGAGCAGATATAAAGCAAGACAATCTTGTCATGCTTGTCAGCACTGACCATTCATAGGGGGATGCCATCATGCTATATGGTTAAAATGAAACATGCTACAGATGCTGGAATCTAAAGTAGACAAACAGGAGGCTGGAGGAACACAGCAAGTCAGGCAGCATCAGGAACTGAAGAAGTCGATGTTTCGGGTGTAACCCTTCTTCAGGACTGGGGTTGGGGGAGCTGCAGATAAAGGTGGGGCTGGTGGGAGTGGGATGGTGAAGTGGGAATAGGTGAAGACAGGCAGAGGGTACGACCTGATTAGTCAATGGGTGGCCAACGGTAGGTGGCACGGAGCAGTAGAAGGGAAGGAAAGGGGCTGGGAAGTGAGTCGGAAGATGGAAAAAGAGGTTATTTGAAATTGGCGAACTCAAGGTTGGGTCCTCCGGGCTGTAGGTTGCCCAGGCAGAAGATGAGGTGTTGTTCCTCCAACTTGCAGTTTGGTTCATTGTGGCAATGGAGGAGGCCGAGGATGGTCATGCCGGAAAGGGAATGGGAAAAGGAATTAAAATGGACGGTGACTGGGAGGTCCGGTCGGCTCCTGCAGGCCCGGCTGAGATGCTTGGCAAACTGTTCCCTAAGTTTACGTTTAGTCTCCCCAATGTAGAGAAGACCACCGGAAGCTCCTGATGCAGTAAACTAGGTTGGAAGAGAGGCAGGTGAACCTCTGTGTCACCTGGAAGGACTGTTTGGGACCCTGGATGGAGGGGAGGGGCGTGGTATACCAGCAGGTTTTACATCTATTCCGGTTGCAGGGGAAGGTACCTGGGGGTTTGGAGGGAGGAGGTGGGGAGAGTGGCGCAAACCAAGGCCTGTTGAAGGGAATGGTTCTTGCAGAAGGCAGAGAGGAGTGGGGAGGGGAAGATGTTCTTGGTGGTGGGAATCCAGCTGGAGTTGACGAAAGTGTTTAAGGATGATACGTTGGATGCGAAAACTGATGGGGTGTCTTTATTGCGTTTGGAGGGGGGGGGTTAGAGCAGTAGAACTGGGAATGAAGGTAGTGCGGTGAATGGCTGTCTAGATGACAGAGGGAAGAAAAGCACATTGATCAAAATAGATGGACATCTGGGATGCTTGGGAGTGGAATGTCTCCTCATCTAAGCAGCTTGGTGGAGGTAGAGAAATTGGGAGAACGGGATGGGGTTCTTGCAGGATATTGGGTGGGAGGACGTGTTGTCCACGTCGTTATGAGAGTCTGCAGGTTTGTAGTAAACATCCGTCTGGAGACTGCCACTGGAGATGGAAATGGGAAGGTCAAGAATGGGGAGAGAGTTGTCTGAGATGGATCAAGTGAATTTGAGTGCAGAGTGGAAGTTGTGGGTGAAGTCGATGAACTGTTCCAGTTGAGCTTGGGTGCAGTATGCTGCAATGATACAGTCATCGATGTAACAGTGGAACAGTTGGGGCACAGCTTCTGTTTTGGTTCTGAAGAGGGACTGTTCGACATTATCAGCAAAGAAGCAGGTGTAGCTAGAGCCCATCTGGGTGCACATCACCATCCCCTGGATTTGGAGGAAATGGGGGCAGTTAAAATAAAGGTTATTGAGGGTGAGGATCACTTCGGCGAGGTGGAGGAGGATTATTGGTGGAGAGCGACTGGATGGGTCTGTTGGAGAGGAAGAAGCAGAGGGCCTGAAGGCCAACTTTGTGGAGTATGGATGTGTCTAAGGACTGCATGTCCATCATGAAGATAAAGCGCTGGGGACCTGGGAACTGGAAGTTACTGAAGAGATGGAGGGTGTGGTGAGAATCACAGATGTAGGTGTGAAGTACCTGAACCAAGGGGAAGAGAATGGAGTCGAGGTAGGACATGATGGGTTTGGTGGGGCAGGAGCATGCTGAGACGATGGGTCGGCCGGGATAGTTGGGCCTGTGGATCTTGGGGAGCAGGTAGAACAGGGCAGGGTGGGGCTGGGGGACTATGAGTTTGGAGACAGTGGAGGGGAGATCACTGGAGGCAATGAGGGCATGACAGAGCAAGTGATTTTGGCTTGAAGGGTCACAATGGAGTCATGGGCAAGGGTGAGGTAGGTGTCAATATCACACCTTTACAATGTGCCAGCAGCTTACACAGCCATCACTTTGCATGTGCTTCAACCAAATGGCCATGTCTGAAAGTCTAAGGGAGTAGTCCTCAGTCCACATGAGAGACTTTAGTTAATCAGGGGTGCCACCACATTTAGTCAAGGGCATCATTTGATTTCAGACCAGAAAGTTGCTATGGTCAGTCAGTTACTTGGTATGATCAGAATATGGAAATCCATGTCATTACAGTTCAGGGATTGAGCCATTCAAGTCCTGCAGGTCAAGTCCAACCAGTCTGGAGAATACCACAAAGTCACTTGGGGACCTGCACCACAATCAGCTGGGGTCTAGGCTTTCTTCATTTGGGACCAAACCCCCAAGTTCTTTTGGATCTGGGTCTGGGGCATAAGGATTTGGGGATTAAGTATTAATGGGGGTTGTTGGGGGGTGAGTTGGGATATCAAGTGTGGGGATTGGAATTAGCATGTTGTGATCATTGTTGCCATGACTACTGATCAATGAAAGTGCAGAAAAACTGAGGAGGAATGGATACACCAGAAAGCCCAGGAATAGTAGTAACCCCCAGTGCCTGCAGAACAGCCTCCACAAGAACCTATCCCAGCAGAAGGCCCCCTTAGGCTATGCTGAAGGTTAAGGATTCACAGATCTTGTTTTTTCCTCTCGTGAGATGTCTCATATTCTTGCTTTTTTCCAAAGCCTGCTGACTCATAAGGATGATTGCTGGAAAATAAGAAGGACAATAATACTGATGTCTCCATTTCTCAATCTCCTGATTGAGGCTGAGCAGAAATACAATACAACACATTCCTCCACAAGGACAATCATGGAGCTGACAATAGGTCTACTCAAGATGATGTTCTAATGTTTGAATCAATTTGGGCTAGCCTTGTAGTTTACGCCAGACAGAAGGTGCCACATGATCCTTACATATTGTGTTCTGCACAACTGCAGAGCTGGAAGCGCAGCTGCAGCCTTCTGAGGAGCAAGATAAAAACATTGAGCTCAAAAAACAGCACCTTCAAATGATCAGGTGGTGCAGTATTGAACACGACAAGCCAGACAGGATGTAATCAACACCCACTTCCAATTGATCTGAATTATCGCCAGTGTCATAATTCCAGCCCTATAAAGTGTACACCAAGCATTCCCTCTACCACTCCCTGCCTCTTTCCCTCAGCCCCGTGGAATCTGAAGCCAAGCAGGCTGAGCCTACATCTGACCTCATCATGTCTGGGTTCTCGGGCCATAAATGCACTGGAGGCATCTGGACAGAATTCTAAGACCAACAGGTTCCATGCTAGGGCAGGCTCCGCTCAATCCACTTGTGTATGTGAGACTGCACCTTGAATGTAATGGTGAGGGAACAGAAAAATGAGCCGACTGGGAGTGGAATAGATGACTCCTCGCTGTAAACAGAGTCTCACATTTGTAAATATGTTATCACTTTAAATCATCACCTGCCTGATCGACTGTAATTTCAGTCACAGCTGCAAGAGTGAAGCCACAAAAGCTGCCTTTCCTCAGTGCCGTACAATGTTAGAACAATCTCTAAAGAAGTAGTATTCTTTCCCTAATACCCATCATGATGCAACATGTTGTCATTTTTGAATGTGGGAGAGTCAGATGTTTGAAGCCTTCAAATAGTTCTTAATGTAAACTTCAGTAAAACAACAGGAAAAACAAAGAAAGAACAGAATAAAAAGGTACAATCATTTTTGGGTCTAAACAGCGTGCTTGGCTTTGGAATAACAACAAATCAGCAGTCAATGAATAAGACTTTTACACATCAGTTCCTGATTTGCAATGTTTGTACTGGTGTGCAATTATGACTTGAATATGGCACCCATGGCATGAATACCACAGGGTACCGGCATCAACAAGAACTTCCACTGCTGTTGGCCGCATGATTGCATGAGAGCAGAGTCCTAACCAGCATTTTGCTATCTCCTGATGGCTGCCTCTCTCCAGCCATTAAGAAACATCAATAGGAGCCTACTACACATAATTTGTAGGCTTGGAATTATAACACTGGTAGCCACATGGCAATAGAACCTCATCCTGGGATGTCAGAACTTGAAGAGAAAATGGAGTGTATAGTATCGATAAAGTGAACAAAAGTAGGTAAAGACTATAGGTAAGGGACACAAGTACCAAGATACCAGTTTGGACCTGAAGAAGGATTATATTGGACTTGAAGTGTTCATTCTGGTTCTCGCTCCAGAAATGGGATGAACATATGGGAGGAACAGCAGAGAATTGCATGAGAAAATTTGCAAGAGCTCAGGGATCGAAATTCCTGTGAAATGCTCCAAAATTGATACTTAGAGCTAAAATATGGGAAGATTCTGCTTGTTGTCTTTAAATTATTGCTTCTTCAGACATTATGCCATTTCATAATGGAATAGATAGATTTCAATTTTAAAATGGAAGAGAAATATTTTCACGTAACATTAATTAATGAAAGTGTTTTTAAAATTAAATATTTGAGGATGAAGTGTGCCTCCAATAAATTGAGGTGGCACCTCAAACCAAGATGCGTTACTTTAAAAACATGCAAGAGAGTTCATTTTGATCAATATGAAAATATCATAATACACCTAATGAAAATTCCAAATGTTTATGAAACCATCATAAATAACAAAGCTCCTGTAAAAATGTCTCTCAACCTATACTTACATTAAGATTAAAATTAAATAAAAGGTGAAAATTAACTGATAGACTTGATGATTAAACCTCTCCATATTTTGTATTCAGTTACTCCTGATAGCAAACTAATAATTTAAATAATTTTCTTTGGGTGATCAATATTATGTTCAAAATGAATTAATATCTTTCCACAAAGTTTCTTTTAAAAAAATGTGTGATTTGCCTCTAATTTCCTCCTCAAATCTTAAAAATGTCTTTTTTTCCAAGAAGTATTTAATCTTACAATTATATATGATACCTATTATGTTACCTGATGCATATTGATTTCTCTGCTTTCAAATCTTTGAAACTATACCAACTAAAAACAAAAGGGAGGGACCAACAAACCAAGGATATACAGGGCTGGAATTTTAAAAAAAGGGAGGCTTATGGCAGATACTGTGGGCTCAGAACAATAGAAGCCCTAGAGGAGTGCAGAATAGCCAAGGGAAAACTTAAAAAAGGAAATCAGAGGAGCAAAAATGGCTGGTAAAATAAAGGAAACTCCTAAGTTATTTTACAAGTTAAGAATAAAATAGTAACTATGGAAAGCTTAGGGCCCATTGAGGACCACAGTGGTAATTTGTGCATGGAGCCAGAGGTTATAGGTAGTATTCTAAATAAATATTTTGTGTCAGTGTTCACTAGTGTGAGAGATGAACTGGATGCAGAAATCAGGGAGGACTGTGATATACTTGACAAAGTTATCATAGACAGAGAGGAGGTTCTGTGTGGTCTGGCAGGCTTAAAAGGAAGTAAATCTCCAAGGCTGGATGAAATGTATCTCAGGCTGTTGAATGAGACAAGAGAGGAAATAGCAGGGGTGTTGGTAATAATTTCCAATTCTTCCCCAGCCATAGGAGAGATGTCAGAGGACTGGAGGACTGCCACTGTGGTGCCATTATTCAAGACAGGAGCTAGAGATAAATTAGGAAACTACATGCTGGTCAGTCTAAACTCAGTGATGGGGAAACTATAGGAAGTAATTCTGAGGGAAAGCATTAATCTGCACTTAGAGAAGCAGGGATGAAGGGCTCCTGTCCAAAATGTCAATTTACCTGCTCTTCGGATGCTGCATGACATGCTATGCTTTTCCAGCACCACTCTAATCTTGATATTAATCAAGAATAGTCAGCATAGTTTTGTTAAGGAGCGGTCATATCTGACCTACTTGATTGAAATTTTCCAAGAGCTAACCAGTTGTGTGGATGAGAGCAATGCTTTTGTTGCAATCTACTTAGACTTCAGTAAAGGTTTTGATAAGGTCCTGCATGGGTGTCTGATATTGAAGATGTGTGCCCATGGGACCCAAGGAAATTTGATTAATTGGATCTAGAATTGGCTGACTGGCAAGAAGCAGAGAGTGATTGGAAGGCTGAGTCAGTGAGGTTCCACAGGGATCAGTGTTGGGGCTCTTGCTGTTTGTGATATACGAAAATTTGTGAGAAGGTAAATAATAAGGAGGATAGCCTTAGAATACAAGAGCATATAGATGGGCTTGTCAGACTGACTGATCAGTGGCAAATTGAATTCAATCCAAATAAGTGTAAGTTGATACACTTGGGCAGGACAAACAAGGCAATGGAATACAAGATGAACAGTAGGAAATTGGGAAACATCGACAATCAGAGGGATCTTAGTGTGCATGCTCACTAGTCCCTAAGGTATTGGGACAGGTAGAAAAATGGTTAAGAAGGCATATGGAATCCTTGTCTTTATTAGCCAAGGCATAGAGTTTAAAATCAGGTTGGTTAGGCCACAGCTAGAGTGTATGTGCAGTTCTGGAATCCACCTTGTAGGAGGAATGCAACTGCACTGGAGAGGATGTAGAATAGATTTATCAGGATGTTGCCTGAGTTGGAGAGTTATGAAGAGAGATTGGATGGAGTAGGGTTTTTTTCCTTGGATCAAAGGAAACTGAGTGAAGGCAGGATTGAGATGTACAAAATTATGAGGGGTACAGACAGGCTAGATAGGAAGAAACTCTTGCCCTTGATGGAAGAATCAATGACCAGGATGTATCAATTTAAGGTAAAGGGCAGGAGGTTTAGAGGGGAAATGAGGAAAAATATTTTCTCCCAGTGAGTGGTGGGTATCTAGAATCCACTACTGGTATGTATGGTAGAGATTTAAAAACTATTTAGATGTACATTTGCGATGTCAATGCATACCAGACTATGGGCCCTGTGCTAGATAATGGGATTAGCATAGTTAGGTGGTTGTTTTTGATCGGCCCACACTCAATGGGACGAAGTGCCTTTTTCTGTGCTATGGACCTCTATGACTCAATTAGTAATTTTGACCTAATGCTTAAGTTTGCTTCTGTGCTCTGGTTATTAAGACCTTAAAAACTGATTGAAAGCACCTTCATAATTGCTTTATCAGTAGTAATTCCCCAAATAAGTGAACCTGCCATTGCCAAAACTTTCTCATTCTAATTTAACCAATTTGCTCAAATAAATGACATTTAAGAAGTATTTTTGCTCTTTTAAATTCCTTTAAATAGTGCCCTTGGTATCTGGAGTTGAAACTCTCATTCACAAAGTTTGCAAGCACAGTTGAGCAAGAAATTATTTCAACAAAGTCAATTGTCATTTGTTTGAAATTTGTACTCTTGTAAAGTGTGCCTTTAAATAAAATAATATACCTGATTTTCTCATAAGAATTAATATATAAATTGGAATTATATTCTTTCCAGATTTACCCACGGGAAGTGTGAAAATGCTGCTTACCATCAGGAGGGAGTGAAAAATTTACCTGTTTTGATCTTAGTTTTTTCAAATCCTCTGTTAATATATTAGAAAGCAATTTATTGTTACTTTCAGGAGATCTGGGTGATGTTCCTAGAACAAAGTGTGAGAAAGTAATGTTTCTCTGGGGCTGGTATTTTGCCACAATCGTCTCAGGAGGAATCAACAAGAGTTGTTGCACACATAGGATCCACATCCACTGCAGTTCCCTCGATCTGCCTCCCCATTATTGGCCCTCATGATATGTTGGGCAGAAAACTGTTTGTTACACTGACGAAATAGAGTATAGATTCCCTCTATCGACTCTGCAGCTCTGGTGAATTTGTAATTTGAGCATAAATGCCGATACATGTTCTGTGCATCAGCTTCCAAGATATTAAAATTTTACCAGACTTTTTCGATAACGTTTGCAACTGAATCTTTTCTGAAAAAGGATGGAATCTATTTTCACTGTAATGACACCTATCAGAAAGTTGAAACAATCAGCAAAAATGCAAGTAAATCAGGTAATCACAAATGTCGTATGTTAAGTGCAATACATTCCCTACATATCAGTATCTTTATAATTAAAACAATGCTGATTGGATTAATGTTAGGTAAAGAATTATGGAAAATCCACAGCATTGGGAAGAGAAAGAAACTAGTTCTTGCTCCAGATTAGACTTTGGACTGAATTTTCACCTATAATCTTGCCTAAAAACAGATAAAATCATGATGACTAACCTATAATTCTCTCTCCTCTTCTTTTTTGGGACCAGACATTTATCCCTGCCTGTCACAGGTAGGTAGTGGCCATACAGGATGAGTGCAGAACCATAGAAAATTCTTCTTCATTATGCCGATATTATTACATTTCATTGGTCCCTGCATTTGGAAGATAGCAATATACTTTAGGAAGTGGTCAAAACAGACCCAAGGCATGTCCACAGAGAAAGACAACTCTCATTTCAACCTGTTCTTACTTAATATGGTTAGTAGGCCTCTGCCTCTGCCAGAATTTGCAAAGTAGTCTATGCAGCATCTTTTTGGACATATCTATCCCTTTAGTTACTCGGTCACCTCACCTGTGGTACATTGCAGACCCACCTAAACAATTTTGATAATGCTACTAATTTTTAAGCTAATATATTTATTTGAAGTAACACTTTAAATTTGGCCTACGCTAACTTTTTAAAATCTTTATTTTAGAATTTCTGCCTGTGGGACAACGAACAGGACAGCTGCTTGTGAGAAATTGATCTTCCTGGCTAAAGGGTCTGGGTTAGAGACAAAAAACTGAAGATGCTAGAATCCAAAATAGACAGGAAGGAAGCTGAAAGAACACAGCAACATCAGGAGGTGGAGAAGTTGACGTTTTGCATGAAACCCTTCTTCAGGACTGGTGTAAGTAGTTATGTTTGTCTGAATCATACAATATGCAGTTCAATTATTTTATTTTCTCTACTTAAAGAAATAAGAGAAAGTTTGAATAGTATCTTGTAGTGAGTATAGCATCCATATTTAATAAAGAATCATGTTTTGATTTAGTTTGCTGACTGACTTGATGAGCTAACCATAATTATAAAACAGAGTCAAAAAGTGTGGTGCTGGAAAAGCACAGCAGGTCAGGCAGCATCTGAGGAGCAGGAGAGTTGACGTTTCAGTCATAAGCCCTTCATCAGGAATGTGAGGCAGTGGACAAAGGGAGCTAAGAGATAAATAGGACTTGGGTGGGGCCGGGGTAAGGTACCTTGAAAGGCAATAGGTGGATGCAAGTGAGGGTTGATGGTGATATGTCTGAGCTAAGGGTGGAGCGGATAGGTGGGAAGGAAGATGGACGAGTGGGAGAAATTTAAGAGGGCAGCGCCAAGTTGGAGGGTTGGCTCTGGGAATATGGTGGGGGGAGGGGAGATGAGGAAACTGACAAAATCAACGTTGATGATGGGTAGTTGAAGGGTCCCTAGGCGGAAGATGAGGGGTTGTTGCCCCAGGTGTTGGGTGGCTAGGACTTGGTGGTGGAGGAGGCCCAGGACTTGCATGTCCTTGGTGGAGTGGGAAGGGGAGTTGAAGTGGTCAGCCACAGGGCAGTGGATTGTTTGGTGTGTGTGACCTGGAGGTGTTTTCCAGCATCTGCAGTCCTCACTTTTTCATGTTTATAAAACAGAACATTTATATTTCAAAAGGACATCCTGAAAATGTTCTAGAAACATTTGTTCTTAATTGCTTTACATTGATAAGATGATGCAACATTACTCATGCAATTTCTCTGTATTCTAAAATGACACGTAATTTTGTCACTCAATGCAATGTTAAGCCTTGTGGCCTAGGATACAAGCAATGAACATTTGTGCAGTCAGCATGACCCAAGTTACAGAGATAGAATGACACAAGTTGATCCTCCAACTTAAGAAAGTGTAAGGTATTAACTTAAACCATTTCCTAATGAGGAATGCAAGTTTGAAAGTCAGAATCTTTTTGACATAGTTTCACCAAGACCTCTGTGGTGTCATTCTGCTGGGACACAGTTCAATGTAACAGCACTACAGAGACTACAGAATTAAGACATCACTTGTGTGTGTAATCTTCAAGGATGACTAAACCTCGAAGGATAAGAAATTTCCATGTTAGCTTCACTGATTGTTTGTGTTAATAATTTACAAAACCTTGCAAATTCTACTTGATTCATAAATACTGGTTGCTCATATCTGTTGTTTATAAGGTCAAGAACAACTTTGCCTTTTATTCATTCTTGCAAGGTAGACATCGCTGACTGAGGTAATGTTTATTGCCCATCTCTCGATGCCCTTAAGAAGGTGGTGCTGAGCTGCCTTCTGAACTACTAGCTTGTGCTGTCGGTAGATTCACAATGCTTTTGGGGAGGGAAGTCTGGAACTTTGACCCAGTGACACTGAAGAAATGTTTCTAAGTCAAGATGGTGTGACACTTGGAGGGGAACATGCTGGTTGTGCTGTTTTCATGTATCTTCTGCCCTTGTCCTTCTAGATAGTGGAATTCATGAAAAGTGCTGTCTAAAGAGCCTTGATGGAACTTTGCAGTGTTTCCTTTAGATGGTTAACACTGCTGCTACTGAACATCAGTGGTGGAATGTGTTTGTGTATGTGGTGTCTATCAGGCAGGTTACTTGGTCATGGTAGGTGTTGAGCTTTTTGTTTGTTATTGGACCCATTGTTATAAATTTTAAATTCTGAACTCAGCTATTTTAACTAAAATAGGTGTTTTTTTAAATGTCAAAATCCCTCCAATTTACACACTAAAGGTAATCAGCATTTGCAACCTCTTGATGGAAGACACCCATTAACCTGTGGGAAATGCCAAGAGGAACCTGGTGTACATACTTTTTGAGCATCAAATTATGGGGATAGTGATGTCTTGACCAGTAGAACCCCATGCTGGGATATCAGAATTTGGAGATAAAACATCCTCAAGATGCATTGCATAAATTCACCAAGAATCCTTCTAAATCCACAACCACTTCCATCTAGAAGAACAAGGGGAAACATGGAAAAACCATCACTTCCATTTTCCCCTCCAAGACGTTCGCCACCCTGACTTTGAATTATATCACCATTTCTTCACTGTCACTGTGTCAAAATCCTGGAGTACGCTCCTAACGCATTGTGGTCTACCTACAGCACATGGACTGCAGCAGTTCAAGAAGGCAGCTACAACCACCTTTTCAAGGGCAACTAGGGATGGGCAATAAACACTGGTCCAACCAGTAACATTGACTTCCAATGAATTAATTTTAAAAAAAAACAGAGGACAGGGTCTCCTCTTCATACTACTGACAAAATGAACAAATGGAGAAAGGAACCACAGGTAAAGGGAGGCAAATACTAATATACCAGTTTCTAACAAAAGAGTCAAAACAGACTTGAAATGTTAACACTGTTTCTCTCTCCACAGATGCTGCCTGAGTTTCTCCAGCACTTTCTGGTTTTATTTCAGATTTCCATCATCTTTTGTACTTTGCTTTTACGCAGAGATGCCAGCTATTGTTCAAAAAAAAAAGCAGCTGGTAAGATTAATAGCCAAAACCGATTTTTTTAAAAATGATAAAATGTTAAAATAAAACATTAGATTATCTGAAAAGGTCATCCTAATCATAATGTTAAAAGGCAACAGCAAATGACAATGGCTTTGAAATAAAAGGAGACACAGTCAAATGTAAATGAGAGAAATCCGACAAAAAAATGTGAAGACAGCTAAGGGCCAGATGTGCAAAAGTCAGTATTCAGACCAGATGGTGATAGGATTCCCTGGAGGAAAATGAGATGCCGCTGTTGAAATGTGTGTGAGGTTTTGTTGGAAAGATCTGAGTGAGAATGGGCAAGTGGTTCATGGACCTGCAGACAGAATGATCAAGGCCATCTTTAAAGACAGATTGTTTGTGGCATTAGACAAGCATCATAACAACAAAGTTATAAATTATTTTATATTATTCTATCAAGTTTCCATAACAGCAGATAAAAATAACATTAATGTGTACTTTGCTATTAGGCCTACATCCCATCAAATTATCAGAAGATCACACAATTCCTGGGAGATACTTTGGTCAATGGGGTTACTTTCAACTTTGTGAAAGCCAGTTTGGAAGAAAATCAGGTGGAGCATATAACTATTATGCTCTTCTAAAAGTTTGAAGATTTCCTTAATCAACAATTTTTGTTTCCTTTGCCACTATTCTTTCTGAAGCAGTGATTGAAAATGACAGATTGAACTGAAAAGAATTATTTCAACATAATGTTAACATTAGAAATCATTGAACCCATTGTGAATTTCTAAATCAATTCTGATGGGTATTTAAGAGACAAGTGGTAGCATCCTGGGGAGATTGATAGTTGGGACTCAAGGCAGCATGCAGAGATTCAATAGGGACAATCACTTTAAAGGTGCTAACTTATAAGACAGTATATTGGAAAACATGGGTTACCGTGGGAGGGGTAGTCATTGACTTTGATGGAACGACAGTGCAGCACAATAGTTGGTCTGGCGAAGCTGTTGGGCTGGAGATAAGGAATAATGTTGGGAGATGATGACTGGAAGGAAACATTGGGTGGGAATGTGTGGAAGCTCAGCACTGAATGGGGTCAACAGGATATTCGAAAGAAAGAAACACATCAGTTCTCGTGGACTCTGTGATGACGAAGCAGAACCTGTGACTCACTGTACTAAGGACGACCCACATTTTCCTCCGGCCTCATGTGAATTGTTAATGTACAATGAAAAATGGGCTACAAACATACCTGAAGTGAATGCAGTAAGTGTTTTTCCTACTGTCTGAGTGTGCAGGTTCGACTTGTGAGTGATGTGAGGACCTTCAACAAGCAATCACATTAATCAGGCTCTTTCTCAGAATAGAATGAGGAAGTCTGTAATCACACTATCCTGAATGTGAAATGCACAAGTGTGTAACCATGTGGAAGACAAAGCCTGGTAACAAACAATCTTAACAAAGTCATTAGTCATTACAAACTGATTAGTCATCTCTGTGAAACAGAAGTACCAAAGGTGATCTTAACAGACTGCAGGAAGGTTGAGCAAACTGACCAAAATACCTTAGTATAGAGCACCATTCAAATAGGAGGGTGGGGAGAAATGAGAAATGAGAAATGTGATAGTATTTGCAGATAGCTGGGGGAATAAATATTGTTTTCTGCAGCAAATACAGAGTCAGCAGGGCTGTCTTGCCTATTTGGTGCCAGAGAGAAACATAGAATGGAAAGAAATGGGGTCAATTGTCATGGTCCACAAAATTACCAATGACATGGTGGGGTGGGGGGGGCGGCTAGGAAAGAGATTCTGCCAAAGGATTATGAACAGCTCGGGTTAGATTAAAGCAGAACCATGTAAGGTAATAATCTCCGGTTTACTACCTGAGCTGCATGCAATTTAGCATAGGAGAAATAAGATTATCAAGGGAAATACATGGCTCAAAGATTAGTGTGGGAGAAATTGGTCCCAATTTATGAGACACTGGCAGCAGACTGGGGAAAGAAGGAACACTCTACTGGCACTATGTGAACCATGTTTGGAATACTGTCCTGGTGGAACATGAAACAATGGTTTTCGACAGGGATTTAAGCTAATTACTGGGGGGAGAGTTCAATTGAAGGGGACTTTAAAACATCAGAAAGAAATGACAGTAGGGTTATAGGTAATGAAGAGTCAAATGATAATCAAAGTGTGACAGAAGAGGCAAAAAATATAAGCAAAAGATTGCAGCAGAAATTAGAATCCCATAAATAACAAAAAAAGTCAAATCATAGTGCTCTCATTCTGAATGCTGCTTCATTTGTAACAAGATAAATTAGATAACTGCACAAAAAAATGAATATGACATAATGAATATGACTTTGACTGTAGCCACACTTCAACTGCTTCAGCCATAGATACATACCTGTGCTCACTCACGCATGGTTTTAGAAAGAGTAACATAGGAGAAAGGAACAGGAGTAGGCCATTCAGCTCTTTAAGCCTACTCTGCCATTCAACATAATAAAGACTGGTTATTCAATTCAGTACCCTGTTCTCACTTCCTTCCCTTATCCTCAGATCCCTTTAGTCCTAAGAACCATATCTAATTCCTTGTTGAAAACATTCAATGTTTCTGTGGCAGATAATTCCACTAGTTCCCCACTCTCTGAATGAAAATATGCCCCATCTCAGTCCTAAATGGTATACTCCACATCCTTAGACTATAACTCCCGGTTCTGAACACCCCAGACATCAGGAACATCTTTCCTGTGTTTAGCCTGGATAGTCCTGTTAGAATTTTAGTAATTTCTATGAGATACAGCAATCAACCCCCGCCACCACCACCCCCACAACATCCCTCCACCCCCCATCCCTTCTGTTCATCTAAATTCTATTGGATACATTCCTAACCAATCCTGTCTCTCTTCATACATTAGTCCTACCATCCCAGGAATAAGTGTGGTAAACCTTTATTGCACTCCCTCCATAGCCAGAACATCCATCCACAGATAAGGAGACAAAAACTGCTCACAATACTCCAGGTGTGTTCTCACAAAAGCTCTGTATAATTGCAGCAAGACATCCCTGTTTCTGTGCTCATACCTTGTGCTATGAAGGCCAACATACCATCTACCTTCATCATTGCCTGCTGCACCTGCATGCTAACTTTCAATGATTGGTATACAAGGATACCCAGATTTTGTTGCACCTCTCCTTTTCCCAATCTATCGACATTCAGATAATAATCTGCCTTCCTGTTTTTGCTACCAAGGTGGATAACTTCACGTTGATACACATTATACTTAATTGATGATGCATTTGCCCACTTGCTCAACTTGTCTATATCACACTGAAGCATCTCTGCATTCTCCTCACAGCTCACTTTCCCACATAGGATAGAATAGAATCAACTAGAATAGCCTTTATTGTCACAATGAATACAGTGAAAAGTTTATACGTTGCCAATTATAGCGTCTACTTAGATATAAAAGTACTAGGCATAGCTTCTTTCATTACAAGATCTTAGACAATAGAGAAATAAAATGTCCAGCATTCCAGAAATAAAAGTTCAGTACAACGGACCACTTTGACACCTCGTTTCCAGTTTGCATCATAGCTTTTTATTGAATAATATAGAGGTTACTGCTTTAAAATTCCTGCTTACTAGTTGTCTACCCAACTCCCTAAATTCTGACTGCAACCCTCCTTCTAATTATCTAATCTATTACCACTAATACTCTTCTACTCTTCTTCATTTCTACCCCATGCTATCTTGCACAGCTGAGACAGACATGATATGAGGGATTTGTTTATGGTTGCAAACCACCACCCCCAACCCCACCCTCAGATGAAACATTGCCTTTACCAGTATTCAGAACTAAATTCTAGTTGAGAAAAAGATGCATTCAAGAGGATCCTGCACTACCTGTTAATTTCAGACCATAAAACAATAAGACATAGGAGCAAAAGTAAACCATTCAGCCCATGTCTGCTTCGTCAGTCAATAGAGTCATGGAGTTATAGAAACAGGTCCTTCGGCCTAACCCATCCATACCAACCAGGTATCCTAAACTGAACGAATTCAGTTTGCCTGCGTTTGCCATAGCCCTCTAAACCTTTCCTATTCATCTACCGACCAAATGTCTTTTAAATGTAGTAACTGTACCTGCATCTATCACTTCCTCTGACAGTTCAATCCATATATGCAACACCCTCTATGTGAATAAATTGCCCCTCAGATCCCTTTTCAATCTTTCCCTTCTCACCTTAAACCTACCCCTCTAGTTTTGGATTCTCCTATCCTGGGGTAAAGACCTTTGCTATTCACCTTATCAATGTCTCTCATAATTTTAAAAACCTCTTTAAGGTCACCCCTCAACCTTCTACATTCCAGGAGAAAAAGTCCCACCTACCCAGCCTTTCCTTATAACTCAAACTTTCCAATCTTGGTAACACCCATGTAAATCTTTTTTTTGCCCCCTTTCAAGTTTGATAACATCTTTTGGAAGGATGACCTGAATTGTGTGCAGTACTCAAATGTGATCTTACCAATGTGTTTACAGATATAACGTGACATCCCAAATCCTGTACTCAGTGCTCTGACCGATGAAGACAAATATGCCAAACACCTTCTTCACCACCATGTCTACTTGTGATACCACTTTCGCGGAATAATGCACCTGATCCCCTCGATGTCTCCGTTTGATAACATTCCCCAAGGCCCTACCATTAACTGTGTAAGTCCTGCCCTGATTTATCTTACTAAAATGCAACACCTTGCATTTATCGGAATTGAACACCAACTGCCATTCCACAGCCCACTGGCCCAGATGATCAATGTCATGTTGTACTTTTGGATACCCCTTGCAATTTCCCCCCCAGACGTGGTCGACGATGCCCTCTTCCACTTACAGCTCCTCCGCCCTTGAGTCCCGCCCCTCCAACCACCACCAGGACAGAACCCCACTGGTCCTCACCTACCACCCCACCAATCTCCATGTACAGCGCATCATCCGCCGTCATTTCCACCACCTCCAAACTGACCCCACCACCAAGGATATATTTCCCTCCCCTCCCCTATCAGCATTCCGTAAAGACCACTCCCTCCGTGACTCCCTCGTCAGATCCACACCCCCCACCAATCCAACCTCCACTCCCGGCACCTTCCCCTGCAACCGCA
>NC_057715.1:59037465-59049488 GCF_004010195.1 Chiloscyllium plagiosum | reverse complement strand
CCTGCTGGACAAACTTTCCTCATTCCTGAAGAAGGGCTTATGCCCGAAACGTCGATTCTCCTGTTCCCTGGATGCTGCCTGACCTGCTGCGCTTTTCCAGCAACACATTTTCAGCTCTGATCTCCAGCATCTGCAGACCTCACTTACCCCTTTCACTGTCCACCACACCACCAATTTTGATGTCATCCGCAAACTTTCTAACCATGCCTCTTAAATTCTTTTCTATTATACAAATGGCGAACATTAGTAGACCCAGCACCAATCCTTGCAGCACACAGCTAGTTACAGGCCTCCAGTCTGAACAACAACTCACTAGCCTCTGTCGCCTGCTTTCAAGCCAATTTTGTATTCTATTGGCAAGCTCTCCCTGGATCCAGGTGATTTAACCTTACTAACCAGTCTACCATGCAGAACCTTGTTGAAGGTCTTGCTAAAGTCTAAATAGGCAATGTCTCCTGCTCTGCCTTCACCTATTTTCTTAGTCACCTCTTCAAAAAACTCAATCAAGTTTGCGAGACCCAATTTCCCTCAAAGCCATGCTGGCTATCCTTAATCAGTCCTTGCCTTTCCAAATACATCTAAATCCTGTCCCTCAGAATCCCTCCATCACCTTCCCCATCACTGACATCAGGCTCACCAGTCTGTAGTTCCCTAGCTTTTCCTTGCACAGCATGATCCAGCATTAGCCACCTTCCAGTGTTTCAGCACCTAACTTGTAGCATGATAGATGATACAAACATCTCTGCCAGGGACACAGCAATTTCTTCCCAAACTTCCCACACCGTCCTGAGATTCACTTGAAAAGGTCCTAGGGAATTATCTATCTTTATGTATTTTAAGACCTCCAGCACCTTCTCCTCTGTCATGTGGACTTTTTCAAGATATCATTATTTATTTCCCTGATTTCCCGAGCTTCCATTTCTTTCTCCATGGTAGATACTGATGCGAAATATTCATTCAGGATCTCATCCATCTCCTGTGATGAGATCATGGCTGATCTGATAATCCTCAACTCTACTCTCCTGTCTTTTTCTCGTGACCCTTGTTTCCGTTATTGAGAGCCCTCTGTGGTGAAGAACACTTTATAATCATGATACTTTGAGAGAAGCGATTTCTTCTCTTCTCTTTCTTAAATGAACAACGACTTATTCTGAGATTACGCCCTCTCACCTATACCACAAGGGAAAACAATCTTTCTACATCTGCAAATTGCCTGAGATCGCCTCTCATTCTTCTACATTCCAATGAGAACAAACGCAGTCTACTCAACCTCTCCTCACCAGCAGTTCCCTCCATACATGATATCAATATATTCACCTCCAATACCAGTATATCTTTCCTGAGATAAGAAGCCCAAAACTGTTTACAATATTCAAGCTGTCGCCTAAGTAGCATCTTGCATCATTTTCGCAAAAACTCCCTAATTTTGTCTTCCATTCCTTTAGAAATAAAGGTGAACATCTCATTTACCCTATCTATTACTCACTGAATGTTTTTGTGATTCAAGATGAGCACTCCCAGATCCCTCCATTATGTAGCTTTCTACAGTCTTTCTCCATTTAAATAATATTCAACTCATCTAATTTTCCTGACAAAGTACACAACCTCACATTTTCCCAGATTATATTCCATCTGCTAAGTTTTGTCCCAGGCTTTGCATCACCAGCAAACTAGGATATGCTATTCTTGGTCTCTTTCACTCAGTTTTTAACATGGATTTTAAATAACTGAAGTCCTAGCAAGGGCTGTTGGAATCTTCTTCCTTTCAGACATATGGCTGGCTCCCTTCTATGAAGGTGAGTTTCACAGGGGTCAATGTGGTCATGTACTGAGTTCAAATCAGGCAATGGGATTGTGCCAACAGCCTTCACTGTTGCCATGTTGGAAGGTGTAAAGTACACATCGTTAGGCAGTCAACGTGCCAGAAATTCTATGCAACACTTCTCCAATACACAACGCAGGATTGTTCTAACTAGTTCCCCTTAAACTTTTCTAAACTGTTTGATCATGGTTTCCACTGCTCTCTGTCGCCAATTGTTGGCTGCTATTTAATTTAGTCTGGGCAATGTTCTGTCAGGGTCAATTTATAATATCTAATTTTGGGCCTGTGGTCACTTGACCACACTTGCAAGCTTTGAAATTGTACTGACCATCCCAAAATCGAGGGCATTTTTGTATATCTCAATCACTGTATCCATTCAGTCTGCAGATAACATCTTTACAATCCTGTGATGCTGATCGTCAGGTCCTGGGGTTTTGTCAGCTTCTAATACTTTAAGACAGGATTCATTAGACATATTCAAAATGATGAATGACTTTCATTTTATGAACTTATGAATGGTAGAAAGGTCAGTATGCAGGAGATAGAGATTTAACATGATTATCAAACCAATGGTTTTCGAACTAGAGATAACATAAAGAAACATTTGTCTTCACACACTGAGCTTGTAAAATCTAGAATACATTGCAGAAAGGATTATGCAAGCAGATTCAAAAGCAGTATTAAAAAGAAAGTTGAACAATATTTGATTTCAACTAAATCTGTTGGACTATAACCTGGTGTTGCTGACTTCTGACTTTGTCCACCCCAGTCCAACACCAGCACCTCTGTTTGCAGCAACAGAGGGGTCATATTTTTAAGCTGTTTGGTGGAAAGTATAGAGGGGATGTCAGAGGCGGGTTCTTTACGCAGAGAATTGTGGGAGCATGGAATGCGTTGCCAGCAGCAGTTGTGGAAGCGAGGTCATTGGGATTTTTAAGAGACTGCTGGACATGCAAATGGTCACAGAAATTTGAGGGTTCGTACATTAGGTGTACCTTACATGAGGATCAATGGTTGGCACAACACCGTGGGCTGAAGGACCTGTTCTGTGCTGTACTGTTCAATGTTCTATGTTCTATGTTCTAATATTTGAAAGGAATACATTAATGGGCTTGTAGGAAAGGGTAAAGACATGGGATTAATTTGATAGTTCTAGCAAAGACTGGACACAGTCATAATAGGTTATATAGCCACTTAGAAAACATCAAAAGACGAGACAGCTGTCACAACTTTTAATCTGCTGCGGATGCATTCTTTTAGTTCAGTAATGTCAGCCAACTCCAGATGTAACTTGACCATTTTATTTTTCTTGGACTTGATTCACTTTTCCTTATCTTTCTGTTTGCAGCAAAATCAGAAGTCACACAACACCAGGTTATAATCCAACAGGTTTATTTGAAATCACAATCTTGGAGTGCTGCTCCTTCATCAGGTGAAGTTGAGGGAAGTGCAAAGGCACAGAATTTACAGCTGCCTACAAATGTTGTGCCTGTGCTCTTCCTTCCACTTCACCTGACAAAGGAGCTGCACTCCAAAAGGCTGTGATTTCAACTAAACCTGTTGGACTATAACCTGGTGTTGCTGACTTCTGACTTTGTCCACCCCAGTCCAACACCAGCACCTCCACATTCTGTTTGCAGCAACAGAGCATCAGCAATGAAGTAGATCATTTGTGATTTGGACCAAATCCAAAGGTCATACGTTCTTCTTCAATTAACTTAAATCACATTTCATAACGACATTAAGATCCACACCCAAAAAAATTTGAAGATTTGACTTGATTTGATTTATTGTCACATGTACCGAAGTACAGTGACTAACTTTGCTTACAAGCAGTACAGGCAGATCATAGTAAGCACGGACATATAGATCATAGTGTGAAAAAAAAAAACTAGGACAGAAGCATATGGGTTATATCACACAGGGTGTACACTAGGCAAGATGAACATTAGCAAGATCAGAATTATTTTAAGTTAGATAGTCCATTCAGCAGTCTAATAATGGCAGGGGAGAAGCTGTTCTTGAACTTTCTGGTGCATGTGTTCAAGCTTTTGTATTTTCTGCCTGATGGAAGAGGTTTTAGGAGAGCATTACAGAGGTGGGATGGGTCTTTGATGATGTTGGCAGCTTTTCTATGGCAACGAGCCATATATATGGAGTCCATGGATGGAAGGTCAGCTTCCATAATAGTCTGGACTGCGCAGACCACCTTTTGTCAATTGTTTACAATTCTAGGCAGAGCAGTTGCCACACCAGGCCCTTATACATCTGGTCAGTATGCTTTCAATGGTGCATCTGTAGAAGTTAGTGACATGCCAAATTTCCTGAGCTGCCTGAAGAGGAAGAGGCATTGTTGTGCCTCCTTGGCCATCATATCTACATGGGAAGTGTAGAACAGCTTGTCGGATATCGTCACTGATTTCTTAATTAAGGATGTAACTTCCATTGCCAAGGTTGGCCTTATACATCAGAGAACATAACTTATTCTAAGACTATACATTCCTCACTGGATGTGGCACCATGAAAGGGTGGCACAGTGGCTTAGTGGTTAGCACTGCTGTCTCACGGCACCAGGAACTTGGGTTTGATGCCACCCTCGGGTGACTGTGTCAAATTTGTACATTCTCCTTGTGTCTGCATGGGTTTCCTCCAGGTGCTCCATTTCCTCCCACAGTCCAATGATGTGCAGGTTAAGTGAATTGGCTAAATTGCTAAATTGCCCTGTGTTCAGGGATGTGTAGATTGGTTGTATTAGTCAGGAATTAAATATAGGGAAATAGGTCTGGGTGGGTTTCTCCTCAGAGGGTGGTGTAGACTTGTTGGGCTGAAGAGCCTGTTCCACACTGTAGGGATTCTATGAATATCAAACCTGCCAGCACCCTGAAACCCAATTGTTTTGTGAAAAATCTCCTGAGAGAGCTTTTCACCTGACACTCCCAATTGTTTTGCACCAAGTGCCATTTGACATATCATATGACAAAGCAAGTGTGCAATATGATATGGCAAGAATCACGAGTATTGAGTCCATGGCTCATTCATTCTGTGCCCCTGATTCTAACTGGTGAGCTGTGTTCAAATCAACCCAGGGATATCAGATTGGAAGGAAAGTGCCATGTCATTAATGAGCAAGAATAAAAGTGCCTTTGCTTATGGAAGCAACCAATGTGAAGCAACAAAGGCATATATTTTACAACAGTTTGCTTAAATTATTTAAGACAAATTGATCCAATGAACAATTACAAAAGTAACACAAGGCTGATTAATCAATATGATAGTTAGCAGGGGGAAAAAAAACCTAAAATGATACAGCAAAGAAAGATCTAAATCTAGCTAGAATTATTCACAAGTGCAGCTGGTAATTACATTGCACCTCTTCACTTGTTTGGCATTCTTAGTAATTTTCAACAAACAAGTAATTTTCCATTCAATTCTTTCAATGTAAGATGTGTTGTGCATAAAATATACAGCACAATTATTCATGAATATTCATTTTCTCTTTTGTAAAAGACAACCTTTAACAAAAGGAACAGTGCAAAGAGGGATGGAAAAGTTGAGAAGCTTAAACCTCTCCCCATTCAAAGATACCTCTCATAGAGATTGATGATCGAAAAGAGGTATATGGCATAGATGGTAGAAATTGGGAAGCTGTGTGGAATATGGTATTCATTTGAATAATCATTGTTATGGACCAGACCAAATATATCAAGATAGTGTAGACGCTACGTTTTAGCTTATTTAAAGGTACATGTAAGGTACTGTAATTCAATTGATCATACTACTAGGTTTTAAGCAAAATACACTTTATTCTTGCTTTACAGTTAAAATATAAATAAAAGAAAGAAGAATTGGTATAACTTTAACTCTATTTGAATACTTAACAGATTAATAGATTACTTAACTACCAAACATCCCATAAACACACGCCTGGCAAAGTCTAATTCGGTAAAATACATTCTCAGACATGTGATATTTCTTCAGTCCAAGAGATAAAAACATTAAGAGAAAGTTCTAGCAGAGAAAGAACTTAAGCTTTTTGCTGTGGCAGAGAGATGTACATCAGCTTCCACAATGAACTTCAATACCCCAACAACTGAAAACTAAACTAAAATCCTGGTTCTATGGGAGCACGATTCCATCCATTCATGCTGCTTCTATTGTTCCAACATGACAGAGAAAAAAGGGCCTCATAAGTTGTTCACCTTATTGGCTTCAAAGAGACAGTGCAGTACTTCTGGTTCAAAACCTCTCTTCAAAAAAAAAGGACAAAATACATCTCTTCAAGTCAAGTGCATTTTCCCCTTTAAAAAAAGAAAACCATCAATGTATAAAAGATAGCTTCATTTTTTAAATCTCCAGTCTCACATCATTAATTTACAGTACATATACATTACATTGACTTTAAGCATGCAAACATTCAATATGACAGTCAATTTCTTACATGACCAAACACCTTCATCTTCCTTCATCAAAGTCATGACAGTGCGTTAATAATTATGTTCTGTTGCCTTGGTCAGTGTATAACTTTCAAATTAAATGGCTGTTATAATAAACTCCATCTAAGCAGGCAGGGATTTATACCTTTAAAGTTTTCCAAAAATATTAAGGGGTTGTGATCAGTATATACAATTGCCTCCAATGCAGTGTTCAAGCTCCTGGGCCTGTCTCCACCAGGCTGGCCACGTCATCCCTTCTTTCCTTACACTTCTTGGCTTTTTTCTTTGTCTTTGTCTTTCTCTTTATCTCAATCTTCTTCCTGTCAACCATGGTGGAGAAGGTGACCTCACAGAGAAGGGCGGCTGAAGTAGACTCTTGGTGAGGTGGCAATCTGGACTGGTAATGGAGCCAGTCACTCCTAGTAGGCCCAGAAAGGGGATTTCAGGCGTCTGCAAGGAGGCAGCTGAAGCAACGGTGATGTGATATGACTGGAGTAGGAACTGCAAGTGTCATTGAGGTGGCAACGGTAGTGGTAGCAGCAGCAGAGCCAGGGATTCCTCATTATCGGAAAGGCAACGGTGGTAGCTTGAGTTTGTTGTAAGCCTGGAATTGGGGTCTCCTGGTTATAAGCAAACAGCGGTGGAAGCCCCTGGTTGCTGTAGGCCCAGAGGCAGGGACTCCTGGTTTAGATTAGATTAGATTAGATTAGATTAGATTAGATTAGATTAGATTACTTACAGTGTGGACAAGGCAGCAGAGGCAGTGGAGTTGGGGACTCCTGGTTGCGGGGAGAATGTGGGTCCACCCATTGATGAGCTGGGCCCAGCAACAAAGAGATGGGGTGTGTAGAGTGATGACTCTGATGTTGGTGGGTCCGGCAAGTAGTGGAGGTGTGGCGGTGCAGGTATCATTAGATAGCCAGTTCAGGGCTCAGGGCTCATGGCGGAGATGGTAGAATGAAGATGGACTCTCTTTCAGCTATTTTGTTTTATTCTTTTTTACTTCAACTATTCAAAATGGTGCAGGATTCTGACAACAGTTGAAGCTTTTCACTGTATTTTACTGTATTGTTCATTGTAGAGTTCAAATGATAATAAATCATCATTCATCATTCGTAGCAATGTTGCAATGCCAACACCAAACTCAATGTCTCCTACTCAATTGTGGAATATGTCTTTTGATGAATATTAAACATTCTGGGAAAAGTACCCAATAGGTCATTCTATCTTCTCGTCATCTTCTTGTAAAGTGGACAGCACCAACATCCACATCACTCATATCAAAAGCCATCTTGAATGTCTTTACGTATAGTAAGTGTGGCTAACATGGGCTGTATTGGATAACACAGCTTTCAGACTGTCAAATGCCTTCTGACATTCCTCCATCCACTGAAATTTTCTGCGCCTCTTCAACAAGTCAGTCAGTGGAGCAACCACACTACTAAACTTTGGGATGAATTTCCAATCAAGACCATTCAATCCCAGAAATCATAGTACTCCTTCTTCATAAATTATATGGGAAACTCCCCAATAATCTTTATTTTCACATCCCTGGGCCATCTGTCCATATCCAACAATATGGCCTATTACCGTGACTTGGGCTTTGCGGACTCACACTTAAGCCAGGTTTATCACCAAGTCCACCTTCTGAAGTCAATTGAATCATTCTGATTCATACTCCAAATGTTCCTTCCATGTATGACCAAAATTACCAGATCATCAATGTACACCACACAATTGGCTAATCCCAAAATGACTATATTAAATTTGTCTTTGAAATGTAGTTGGTGCATTTTTCATGGCATAAATTTAAACTGGTTAGGCCTATTCTGTGTCACAAAAAAACAAAATTTCCTTCACTTTCTTGATAAAAGGTACCTACCACTATCATTTGAGTAAGTCAGCTTTGGAGGGTTTGAGCTAAAGGGAGAAGCTGAATAGGCTGGGGCTGTTTTCCTTGGAGAGTTGGAGGCTGATGGGTGACCTTGTAGAGGTTTACAAAATCATGAGGGGCATGGATCGGGTAAATAGACAAGGTCTTTTCCCTGGGGTGGGGGAATCCAGAACTAGAGGGCAAAGGTTTAGCATGAGAGGGGAAAGATTTAAAAGGGACCTAAGGGGAAACTTGTTCATGCAGAGGGCAATATGTGCATGGAATGAGCTGCCAGAGGAAGTAGTGGAGGCTGGTACAATTACAACATTTACAAGGCAGCTGGATGGGTATATGAGCAATAAGGGTTTAGAAAGATATGGGCCAAGTGCTGGCAAATGGGATTCAATTACTTTAGGCTTTCTGGTCAGCATGGACAAGTTTCACCTTCTCAATATAGTCTGCCAGTCAGATCGAATCAGATTTTGTAACTACATTGGTTTTGTAGTAATCAATACACACTCATTGGTTACCATCTGGTTTTGGCACCATCACTATGAGTAAGCTCCATTTGCTGCAACCCGCTTTGATTATATTGTCTTTGAGCATGCATTTAACGTCTTTTTGAATCTGTGCAAATTTTAGAAGGTTAAGTCTATAGGATATTGCTTAATTGGAACAGCATTTCCTATATCTACATCATGCGTAATCATGTTAGTATTTTTCAGCTTATTACTACATATTAGTCCATGTGATTGTAATACTCTTTCAGGTCATTTTGATTTTTCTCTGGAAGGTAACTTAATATTTTATCCCAATTTTTGAGAACTTCCTCATTATCCAACTTAATTTGAGGAATATCAAATTCAAATTTATCTGGATTTGGTCCTTCAATTTCAGTTGTAATGAATAATGCATTCTCATTTTGTTTTCCTTGCCTGTCAAAATAATATTTGAGCACATTCACATAACACATTCTGTAAATTTTCCTTCTATGTGGCATTCTTATCAAGTAATTCACTTCGCTCAACTTCCTTTCAAGTTGATAAGACCCACTAAACTTTAGGTTCACCTAACACTCTTCGAGCGAAACTACAAATTTTTCATTCCTTGTCTGCTTCCTGTTTCATCACATGCTGGACTGTCTTCAAATGTTGTCGAGACAATTCACTCACTCTATTTAATCTTTCCCTAAACTTTTGTCCAAATATGTGGTCTCCAAACTCTGACTCACCAATTTCGCTTTAATCAATTTCGGTGGTCCTCTCACTTCATGTCCAAAACTAATTCAAGTGGACTGAATTTAATTGATTTAATAGGTGCACCTACAAATGGAATTCCTTTATCCTGATCCTTTGGATAGTCCTGACTGTCCGCCCTGAATATGATTTTTGAAGTTTGATGCCATCATTCTAATGCTCCTTGCTATTTTGGATGGTACACAGTTGATTTAAATTGTTTTATTCTTAAGCTATCCATAACTTTGAATAATTTTGATACAATATTTGACTCTTGATCTGATTATATTTCTGTGGGTAGTCCATATTTAGTAAAAAATATTGTTTTAGCTGAGATATTGCATTATGGAATGACTCCAGAAATCTAGTAGATATATCCGTTAAAGTCAACAAATACTGATCCCTTTTTTTTGTTTTGGGGAGGGGTTCTGCAGAATCAATTATGACTCTTGTAAAAGGTTCCTCAAATGCTAGAATAGGGACTAGTGCTGGTTTTATTATTACACGAGGTTTTCCAAATACCTGACTTGTGTGACACTTCTGGCAAAATTCAACAAAAATCAGGCCAACAAAATGTTTTTTACATTTTGGCTCAAGTTTTCCTAACTGCCAAATAGTCTCTTACTAGTACCTTGTATTTACCCATGACATCTCCTTTCTATAACCCACACCTAATACAACT
This sequence comes from Chiloscyllium plagiosum, assembly GCF_004010195.1. Lineage (NCBI taxonomy): Eukaryota > Metazoa > Chordata > Chondrichthyes > Orectolobiformes > Hemiscylliidae > Chiloscyllium > Chiloscyllium plagiosum. The sequence goes on along the minus strand of NC_057715.1, from coordinate 59,039,443 downwards.
TTGATGAACTTCTGCCCATTTTACATCTGTCTGAATATGTAATGGACTCTAATCCCTCATCAAGACTTTCTGTTTAAGACAGTGGGTCTGTAGATTGTGAAGGAGCAAAAATGGCCTTTGCAGTGATATGTACTTCTTGTCAGGTGTGGGAATTTAAAGACAGTTTAAGGGTTGCTGCGGATTATATCTGTCATTAATGCTGATGGATGCAAATCTTATCAGATTGAGTGAATCGGTTGGAGAGACAGATAGAAGCGATGAGGAATTTGCAACAACAACAGTATGTGATGGATGGCAGTTATAGGAAGGGGGAAAGTCTCAAATACAGTCACATAGATGGGTTAACTCTAGGAAGATTGAGAGAGGTCGGCACCTAGGGCAGGAGTCTTTTGTGGATATACCCATTTCAAACAGGTATGCTGTTTTGGATGAGGTACAGACAGACGTTTCTGTGGCCAGCAGGGAAAAAGCAGAATGGTGTGTTGTTTCCCTGGTGCCAGGATCAAGGATGTCTCAGAGAGGGTGCAGAATGTTCTCACGGGGGAGAGGGGCCAGCAGGAGGTCATTGTCCACATTGGAACCAACGACATTGGAAGGGAAAAGGTTGAGACTCTGAAGAGAGATTACAGAGAGCTAGGCAGGAATTTAAAAAGGAGGTCCTCAATGGTAGTAATATCTGGATTACTCCCAGTGCTACGAGCTAGTGAGGGCATGAATAGGAGGATAGAGCTGATGAATGCATGGCTGAGGAGCTGGTATATGGGAGAAGGATTCACATTTTTGCATCATTGGAATCTCTTTTGGGGTAGAAATGACCTGTACAAAAAGGATGGATTGCACCTAAATTGGAAGGGGACTAATACACTAACAAGGAAATTTGCTAGAACTGCTTGGGAGGATTTAAACTAGTAAGGTGGGGGGGGACCCAGGGAGATAGTGAGGAAAGAGATCAATCTGAGATGTATACAGCTGAGAACAGAAGTGAGTCAGTCAGGGCAGGCAGGGACAAGATAGGACTAATAAATTATACTGCATTCATTTCAATGCAAGGGGCCTAACAGGGAAGGCAGATGAACTCAGGGCATGGTTAGGAACATGGGACTGGGACATCATAGCAATTACAGAAACATGGCTCAGGGATGGGCAGGACTGGCAGCTGAATGTTCCAGGATACAAATGCTACAGGAAGGATAGAAAGGGAGGGGGAGTGGCATTTTTGATAAGGGATAGCATTACAGCTGTGCTGAGGGAGGATATTCCCGGAAATACATCCAGGGAAGTTATTTGGATGTCTTGGAACTGAGAATAAGAAAGGGATGATCACCTTATTGGAATTGTATCATAAACACCCCAATAGTCAGCGGGAAATTGAGAAACAAACTTGGAAGGAGATCTCAGCTATCTGTAAGAATAATAGGGTAGTTATGGTAGGGGATTTTAACTTTCCAAACATTGACTGGGACTGCCACAGTGTTAAAGGATTAGATGGAGTCGAATTTCTTAAGTGTGTACAAGACAATTTTCTGATTCAGTATGTAGATGTACCTACTAGAGAAGGTGCAAAACTTGACCTACTCTTGGGAAATAAGGCAGGGCAGGTGACTGAGGTGTTAGTGGGAGCACACTGGCGCCAGCAACCATACTTCTATTCGTTTTAAAATAGTGATGGAAAAGGATAGACCAGATCTAAAAGTTGAAGTTCTAAATTGGAGAAAGGCCAATTATGAATGTATTAGGCAAAAACTTTCGAAAGCTGATCGGAGGCAGATGTTCACAGATAAAGGGACGGCTGGAAAATGGGAAGCCTTCAGAAATTAGATAACAAGAATCCAGAGAAAGTATATTCCTGTCAGGGTGAAAGGGAAGGCTGGTAGGTATAGGGAATGCTGGATGACTAAAGAAATTGAGGGTTTGGTTAAGAAAAAGAAGGAAGCATATGTCAGGTATAGACAGGATAGATCGAGTGAATACTTAGAAG
>NC_057715.1:58969088-59036088 GCF_004010195.1 Chiloscyllium plagiosum | reverse complement strand
GAGTGGTACGTGTATGGAATGAGCTGCCAGAGAATGTGGTGGAGGCTGGTACAATTGCAACATTTAAGAGGCATTTGGATGGATATATGAATGGGAAGGGTTTGGAGGAATATGGGCCGGGTGCTGGCAGGTGGGACTAGATTGGGTTGGGATATCTGGTCGGCATGGATGGGTTGGACCGAAGGGTCTGTTTCCATGCTGTACATGGAAACATGCTGTACTCTATGACTCTATGACTCTATGACAGTAATATTCTGGGATGCATTCAGAATTTCCTTCTGTGTATGACTTTTGATAACTGCTTTATTTTTTCATCTTTTTATTGCAACTTAACTAATCACTCTGATCTAAAAATATCTACTTTGTCCTCCACTTGTTCTTGTTTTTTTCTCAACTATTTGATCAAGTATAGTTTCTGATGATTAAACTTCAACTTCCTTATCTTTATGCTTTGATTTCTCTTCCTGTTTTAGCCTGTGGTTTTTGTGACATTATTACCATACAGTCAGCACAATTCCCAGGATCTACTTCCTGTAACATCTGGGCTGCCTGATTTATCACTTGTTTTTCATCCACAATAGACATCACTCTCACCTGGAATCCAGCTACACCATTCCCAAGGAAGAAAGAACTTCTCTCTTTCTTCTACCACCACTTCACCACTATTCACAGGACTCTCCAACCTCATCTTATACAATGGAACACAACTCTTCACACAATGAATTCCACCTTTCATCACCTTTTCTGGGCAATATTCCTTTCAAAATTCATACTTCCTCATCTTGTACTATCAAGGATCGACTTGTACCTGTATCTCTTAAAATGTTAATGTCTTCCCTATTCCTTTTGGTACACATGTAAATTCTTTTAAAAGAACAGATATTTTCTTATTAACCAAACCTTGACCAGACTGTACATTCTTTTGCAGCTTTTTAGCTTCCACTGGAATGTCCTTTCCCAATTTAAAAAACCCCACTGGCTTAACCTATCTAACACATCCGACTTCCAATGCTTTTTTAAAAACCTGCAGCCTAGTTTATTACCCAGAAAACATCTGCAGATTTTTACTTCCTTTCCCCCCGATGAGTTTTCTTTTTACCCAGTGCTAAACTAACTTCACTATCTTCAATACGATCCCATTTTCCTTTACTGCCTGAGAATTTCTCTTTTCACCTATTTCTGTCCCTCACAGATTGAATTTGATGTTGGAAGTCAAAATTTGATTTATGAGGTAACTCACAATCATCTGCCATTTCTGGTGCTAATGTTACAGTTTTAATTCACCATTCCTCCATATATGTTCTCACTATTTCAGGAAATCAATTTTGTAGCTCCTCCAAATTACGTCTCTCAAAGAGCAGCATATATCTGATTTATTTTCAATACCCTTATCTACCTATCAAAGAAAGTTTGTTTGATTCTTTCAAACAGTATTTATGTTTGACCAGGGTCAAAGAACAACGAAAATTACAGCACAGGAACAGGCCCTTCAGTCCTCCAAGCCTGCACTGATCCAGATCCTCTATCTAAACCTGTCATCTATTTTCTATTTTCTGCACCCCTCTGCTCCTTGCCCATTCATGTATCTGTCTAGATACAGCTGAAGTGATGCTATCATGCCCACCTCTATCGCCTCCACTGGCAAAGTGTTCCAGGCACACACCACCCTCTGCGTAAAGAACTTTCTATGTGTATCTCGCTTAAACTTTTCCCCTCTCACCTTGAACTCGTGACACCTAATAATTGAGTCCACCCTCTGGAAAAAGCTATGCACCCTGTCTATACCTTTCATGATTTTGGAGACCTCAGTCAGGTCCCCCCTCAACCTCCGTCTTTCAAATGAAAATAATTCTAATCAACATCTCTTCATAGCTAGCGCCCTCCATACCAGGCAACACCCTGGTGAACCTCCTCTGCTTCCTCTCTGAAGCATCCACATAATTTTGGTAATGTGGCAACCAAAACTATATGCAGTATTCCAAATGTGGCCAAACCAAAGTCCTATACAACTGTAACATGCCCTGCTCAATACCCTGTTGATGAAGGAAAGCATGCCATATGCCTTTTTGACCACTCTATCAACCTGCGTTGTCACCTTCAGGGTACAATGGACCTAAACACCGAGATCTCTCTGTACATCAATTTTCCCCATGACTTTCCCATTTACTGTAAACTTCACTCCAGAACTGGATTTTCTGAAATGCATAACCTCGCATTTGCCCAGATTGAACACAATCTACTATTTGTCCACCCAACTCTCTAATTTATCTATATTCTGCTGCATTCTCTGACAGTCCCCTTCACTATCTGTTACTCCACCAATCTTAGTGTCACTTGCTAATCAAACCACTTTCCTCCAGATCATTTATGTATCCGAGCACGGATCCCTGTGGAACACCACTGATCCATTTTGAGAAACTCCCTTCCACTACTGCTCTCTGTCTCCTGTTGCATAGCCAGTTCTCTAACCATCTAGCTAGTACACCCTGGACCCCATGTGACTTCACTTTCTCCATCAGCCTATGATGGGGAACCTTATCAAACATCTTACTGAAGTCCATGTGTATGACATGTATAGCCCTTCCCTCATAAATCAACTTTGTCACTTCCTCAAAGAATTCTATTAATTTGCTAAGACATGACCTTCCCTGCACAAAACCATGCTATCGCTGATAAGCTCAATTTCCTCCAAATTTAAATAGATCCTATCCCTCAGTATCTTCTCCAGCAGCATCCGTCCCACTCACTGGGGGTCTGTCATTATCTGGATTACCCGGATTATCCCAGCTACCCTTCTTAAACAAGGGGACATCATTAGCAATTCTCCAGTCTTCCAGGACCTCACCCGTGTTCAAAGATGCTACAAAGATATAGAATTCATAGAATCCCAACAGTGTGGAAACAGACCATTAGGCCTAACAAGTCCACACCGACCCCCCGAAGGGTATCCCACCCAAACCCACTCCCCTACCTTACTTTACATTTTCCCTGACTAATGCACCTAACCTACATGTCCCTGAGCACTATGGGCAATTTAGCATTGCCAATTCACCTAATCTGCACATCTTTGGACTGTGGGAGCAAACCAGAGCACCTGGAGGAAAACTACACACACACGGGGAGAATGTGCAAACTCCACACAGACAGTTGCCCGAGGGTGGAACTGAACCCGGGTCCCTGGTGCTGTGAGGCAGAGGTGCTAACCACTGGGCCACCATGTCGCCCATCTGTTAAGCCCCCAGCTATTTCTTCTCTCGCTTCCCTCATAAACCTGGGATACATCCCATCTGGACCTGGGGACTTGTCCACCTTAATGCCTTTTAGAATACCCAACTCTTCCTCCCTCCTTATGCTGACTTGACCTAGACTAAGAAACATCTACTCTAACCTTAACATCCGTCATGTCCCTCTCCTTGGTGAATACCACAACATAATACTCATTAAGAATCTCATCCATTTTCACTGACTCCAAGCCTAACTTCCCTCTTTTGTTCTTGAGTGGGCCAACCCTTTCTCTAGTTACCTCCTTGCTCCTTATATACAAATAAAAGGATTTGTGATTTTCCTTAACCTTGTTTGCTAAAGATATTTCATGACCTCTTCTAGCCCTCTTAATTCCCCCTTTCAGATTGGTCCTACTTTTGCGATAGTCTCCCAAAGCTTTATCTGTTTTTCACCACCTAGACCTTATGTATGCTTCCTTTCTCCTCTTCGCTAGTCTCACAATTTCACCTGTCATCCATGGTTCCCTAATCTTGCCATTTCTATCCTTCATTTTCACACGGACATATCTGTCCTGCATTCTAATAAACTCTCTTTAAAAGCCTCCCACATATCAAATGTGGATTTACCCTCAAACAGCTGCTCCCAAACCACATTCTCCACCTTCTGCCAAATTTTGCTATAGTTGGCCTTCCACCAATTTAGCACTCTTCCTTTAGGACCACTCCCGTCTTTGTCCATGAGTATTCTAAAACTTATGGGATTGTGATCACTATTCCCAAAGTAATCCCCCACTGAAGCTTCAATAACCTGGCTGGGTTCATTGCCTAACACCAGGTTGGACTATTTACTGACTGCGCTCTAAAACCCTCCTGGATGTTACTTACAAATTCTGCTCTATCTAAATCTCTAACATTAGGTGAATACCAGTCAATGTTGGTATTCCTTCCATAATCTGTTTACATATTTGTACCTCTATCTCACGCTCGCTATTGGGAGCTTGTAGTACAGCCCCAACATTGTTACCTCACCCTTCCTATTTCTGAACTCTGCCCATATTGCCTCACTGCTTGAGTCCTCCGCAGTGCCCTCCTTTAGCACAGCTGTAATATCCTCTCTGACCGTAATGCAACTCCTCCACCCCTTTTACCTCCCTCTCTATCCCGCCTGAAGCATCTACATCCTGGGTCTCTTCTTCAATTCTTAAGACATTGGCAGTAGGGTTCTGGCACTCATGTGCACTTAAGAGGGCTTTTTTCACCTGCTCATACTCGCCAGGTACCTCCTCTGATAGTGATGCAAATACCTCACTAGCTTGAACTTTAAACTTTGTTTGAATTAACTATACCTACATGGTCACCAGCCATTTCATTCGCCATTTTCTCAAATGAAATGAAAAAGGCTTCTACATCCTTCTCCTCAAACTTTGGTAACACTTGAACATATTTAAACAAATCCCCACTAGGCTTTTGGCCACAATGAGTTTGCTCTTCCTCACTATCCTCACCAGTACACCTACATTCTACCTTCACTATTTTAAGTCAACTTCTCTTTTATTGCCAACTTCTGAAATTCAAAAGCTCTCACTTTCACCCTCCCTACTCTCTCTTTCTCCTTTTCTTCTGTTAGGGCCACTCCTTTTTCTTTTTCCCTTGCCGTCACCTCTAACCAAACTGCTTCATTTGCAATTGAATTTTAGCAATCGCCAATTATTCTGATTGTATTCCTGGCACCTGCAAATGCGAAGCTATTGCTGCAATTATCCCCCCTTTCCTCAGAGACACAGGCAACTCAGACTTCACCTTGCTTGCTAGTTCCGAAAGTTTTGTCTTGCTGATTTTCTGTAAACTACCCAAAGTGGCTTCTTCCACCATGGGAAACTCTTAACAGCTCACAAAATCATTATTACACAAGGTTCACCCTGTTTAAACCAACCAAAAACAACACCCAAAATAAAAAGCTGAAAATGTGTTGCTGGAAAAGCACAGCAGGTCAGGCAGCATCCAGGGAGCAGGAGAATCGCCGTTTTGGGCATGAGCTCTTCTTCAGGAATGAGGAAAGTGTGCCAAGCAGGCTAAGATAAACGGTAGGGAGCTCCCTACCTTTTATCTTAGCCTGCTTGGCACACTTTCCTCATTCCTGAAGAAGGGCTCATGCCCAAAACGTCGATTCTCCTTGTCCTTGGATGCTGCCTGACCTGCTGCACTTTTCCAGCAACACATTTTCAGCTCTGATCTGCAGTCCTCACTTTCACCCAAAATAAAAACACCAACATTCACCACTCACTGTCTTTGAGTCCAATAATCCTCAACCCAACTGAAACTAGAGATTTTAATCCCAGATGAGACCACAATTTGCAATTGACCAGATCAAACCCCCTTCAAATATATCATAGAGATAGCCTAGACACTAACTTTTATCTCATTTACAGACAAGTGTAAGGTGTTGTGTTCCACATTTAATTCACACTACCAGGCTTTAACCAAACCACACTTTATTCTTACCCTACAGTTAAAATACAGACAAGAAAGAAGAAATGGTGCAACTTTAACTCTATTGGAAAATTCTGAAGAGTTTTCTGAAAAGGTCAAATATCCCAGCCAATTTATGGGAATTTCTGAATTGTGATTGACCAAAATGGGAATGTCTCATGGAAAATATTGATCACATTGACATTGAAAGATTTCATCAGGAATGTGCAGAGGCAAAGTTGAGGGATCTGAGAGAGCACAAACCTTCTAACCGACCTATTACATAAGCCTTAAGCACCACTTACTCATGTGGACCAATTTGCAGATTGCACATTGGACTTAACAGCTATCTCAGAATACAGTAAACTGGAATGGATGCAAATCATCCTCGAATCTGAGGGACTGTCCAATAGAAGAAAATTAATTTCCTGCTTTCTAAGATGATGTTGCAGATGAACAACATAACAATGTGAAATAGTAGGATGACTAGGGTAGATTTTTGGGAGACACCAGAGGTAATGGTGCAGGAATAGAAAGAGAAGCCAGTAAATGACTGACAGAAAGTTATGAGAAAAATATAGAACGATCTTTTAAATTGTATTGTTAGCAAGGCAAGGAATTATTCCCATTAAGAAGTATGGTGAGTTGCCTTGAATCACTGCAGTATAAATGGAGTAGATATATCCACAGCTTTATTATAGCAGGATTAAAGTGTAACAGTAAAGTCTTACTTTAATTTTCTAGGGTCCTGCTGAGATGACTCCTGGAGTGCTATGTACAGCTTTGATCTCTTTATCCTAGGAAGGATACACTAGTGATGGGGTGGAATGACGAAATGAAACACTCGATGCCCAGGTGCACTTTAAGCATCAAAGAGTTTATTGTTTTAAACTGTGGGGAGAGACCCTCTGGTAGTTCAGTAACTTCTCCACTGAAGACAGGGGAGATACTTACATTTACATTTACATTTACACTTACCCACCTCAGTTGTTATAGATCAATCGTATTATTAATTGATTTTATACAGATCCAATCAGGGAAAGCATTATGACTGTGTGATCAGGATATAGACAGTTTTAGGCCATCCCATGATTGCATAATGTTTACCAGTCTCCCTTATCAATTACCCTTGTGCCTTCACAATATACCTTGTTCAACCAGACTTAGTATCAGTTATACAGCACTTCCCTGCTGATATTAGAAGGTTGTTCTCTCTACCTTAGAGTGAATATTCACAGAACACAATTAAATCCCATGATGCCTATACATTTATAACTTAGTTTTGAAATATGACCAGTAGCTACAGTTACCTGGAGGACTTAACATCATGATCTGTGTGTGGTCAGACTCTTCCCTTCTATCCCATAATGAATACCAGACTTTGAACCAGTCTGGTAAGGAGGTTTCTCTCAACGTTCCTCAAGGCTATACTTTATCTAACTGTCTCTACACAAGTAACTACAACTTCTTCAGTTCCACAGGCCCATTGTATATGTTTCACAAGACCTTTGTGTGTCAACTTAATCTAGTTAACTTGGAAGTACACCTTCTATGAAGGCAGCTAATTACTCTGGCTTATTGATTAACTTCAAACAGCAGACAATGGAAGCTGCTGTTTCAGTTCGAATCTTCGTCAGCCATTTTATGTCAAAGTTTACTTCAGCCATGAGCTGCATTAACACTCATTTTCGAGGGAGTGCAGTGAAGGTTCACTCATCTCATTTATGGGATGAGGTTAATATCCAGCAAGAAAAATTTACCAGACTGGAGTTATGTTCCCATTACTCATTCTGAAATATTCTTATTGAAATGTAGACATTTTGCAAAGGGTCAGATAGGGTCAATCTTTAGAAGAGGTTTCTCTTGATTTTTGGAGTGTATAACTAGGTCTTGCAGTCTTTAAATAAAGCCTCATCAGTGAAGACTGTGATGAGGAGAAATTTCTTCCCTCAAAATGTTTTAGAGTTTTGGAATTTTTGATGATGGAGGACTGTTGATCCTCAATCAGTGAATATAGTCAAGACAGATTTTGACAGAATACTGGATGCTGAGGGATTTAGAGTACATGGGGATTGTAGAACAGGAATGTGGAGTTAAAGGAGAAGATCAAATGATATCATACTTAATGATGTAGCAAGCTCGAAGGGCTGAATTACTTACTCCTGCTCCTATTTCTCATTTTTTATTTTTGAATGAGGAGCAATGCCCTCTCTACCACTTCCAATTACACTGTATTTGGAGGTAGTGTTAATCCTTTCAACTCTGGGGAACAGAATCTCCTTGTGCGTTCTTATGGCCTGCAGCAACATGTCCAAAGATGGGTTGCTGAAGTGCAGTGCTGCTTTGCCACATTGAACTGCCATATTTGCACATTGCAGTTCTTTTTACAAATCTCTAGGATCCTTAATAACTGATCTGTGCAGAATATCTTTAAATAATTGAGTTGGAAGAGAAAGATGGAGGTCATCATCTTGCCTACTTGTTTTATTTAGTTTGAATCTGGGAAGTAAGATGCAAATGCAATAACTGGTTTAAAAAGTCACAGACAATCAGATTGTTGGATTGCTGATGTGCTGCTGGCCTCCAACATTGCAAATGGGTCAAAGTTAAACTGCAGCTCCAGACCTTTGTTCTCATGCATGCTACTTTTCCTTAGATCTATCGTATCAGAGGGTGTGTTGCACAGGGATGCACAGGGATGCTGAATGCTCTTAGAGGCAAGGGTTGAAGAAATTCTCAGTTGAACTCACGCAAATATTTCCTGTGCAACAGTAATAAACCTCTTTCTATGCGTTCGCCCAGAGTCCCTTAATCGTTTCCTTATGATTAACCTGATTTAAAGATTGAATAAATGCAGTCCCATTAACAACACAGATCACAATCATAACCCCATTGAATGATTGTTATTTGAAGCATACATTAGATCAAAGCCAAGTATTCTGGAAGATTTTCTTGCCAAAGAGAAATCATACCATAAGAATTTAAGAAAATGGAACAGGAATAGTGCATATGGTGCATCAAGTCTAATTTGTTATTCAATATGAGCAAGCTGACCCTGATCTTTAATTGTATTTTTTCATTTATTCTCCATATCATTTGACTGCCTGAGAGAGGAAAAAGCTGTCTACCTCATCCTTAAACATATCCAATGTTACAATATTCATAAATCTCCAGGCTGGAGAATTCAAAAGATTTGCAATCCATTAAATGAAGAAATTTCTCCTCATCTCAATTGTAAATGATTGGCCTTTTCCCTGCATGGGTCCAAGCAATGCCAATCTTTTGGCAAATACCTGATGAGTGGCAGCTTGTTCTGAGAACAGTAAGATAGTGTTAGAATCTCTTAAGGGTTGCAAAAGGGTGAATAGTTAATGAAGCAATTTTGGTAACATATGGTGAGACATCTCATTTGGCCTTGTGGCAAAAAATCTCCAAAGAACCTGAAGCAATGTGCCAAAAAGAAACATAAGATTCAGTCCTCTGTTTGTATCTCCACAGTTGCTGTCAGACCAGTTAGTCTCTGAGGCGCAGTGGAATCAAAGTTTGTAGAATCTTTTTCTTTGGAATCAACATGATTCTAATATACTAAAAATCAAAAATGCTCATGAATGGGCGATTCTATCACTTCAATATCTAGAGACCGATTACATTCATAACTAAGTTGTTTTCATGTTTATAATCACAGCTTTATTATATTAATTTTCAAAATAATACCATGTTAATAATCAGGATATTGTTTTATTAATAGTCTGGTGCCTAATGCTTCAACAATCAGGATCATATTGCATAAATAACCACAGTCCAATGACATTAGTAATCAGGATTCTATTTCATTATTAACTTAGATCTAGTTCCATTCATTACACAAGTTAAATTGCACTAATAATCAGCAGCCTATGTTTCAACGATCAGGATATTATTAAATCAATAATCAGGATATTATGTATTGAATGTCAGAAACATTTCAATTAATAATCAGAGTTCTATTGCAGCAATAATCAGGACTGTGTTCCATTTAAGTTACTTGCCAATTGTGTCAATAATCATCACCCAATAAGATTAATAAGCAGAATTCTATGACATTAATAATCAGAGTGCAAATATGTTAATAATCCATATAGTTTCCATTAGGCAAGGATCAAAAATGTGCATCCAAATTAATGTAGTGTCCTATTATATTAATAAGCATGGTCTTCCCCTTCAACAATTGAAGACTCCCATCCACTCCACTTGCCACGCTTGTAGCCCCCTTTGGCTCATGTTTTTCACTTTTGAGTCACACATACATTAACGTTAACGTGGCATTAATATGGAGTCACATTAGAAAAAGCTTGGAAAACACTGTTCTACTCTCACCTCTTGCTCTTATTAACAATACTCTCTGACCTTCCTTTCTTTGATGCCGAATGATCTCAGCTCAGTGGAAGATTTAACTTTATCCCTTTACCTCACCCATGAACTCACCACTGAACATTAAGCTGTTATTTCCAGAATTGTCACTGTATGTGGATGAGAGCTAAGTGCTTTACAATGATTTGATAAGTATTGATTTATGAAGCATAAATTTCACTGTATTGAGTTACTTTTAATCATTGGTCTTGTTCTTGTTTAAAACCCTGGAGTCCAGTGCAATTTGTTTGATGTTCTCCCATTTGGAGGAAAATGCGACAAAATGAAACACAATCTAGAGTCAATATTTGGTCTGTTTTGATGGTCACATCAAAGGCAAAATTTTCCAAATATAATCTCCATCTCTTAAACTAATGTGCATCTTCCAAACTAATGTCCATTAAACAAGAGACAGATCAAAAGGTGCGTGCCATCATGCTGCCAATTTGACCCGACAGCTGCTTTGATGGATTATGGTACTGCTTCTCTGTAAAATCACACCAGGCATGACAGAGGATTGTAGACATCAGGCTAATTATCTAGAAGAACATTGACAGCTTATCATAGCCAGTCTAAGCACGATTGTTACTTGTATTTGTTTTTAGCTATTTTCAATTAACAATTAAATACCAGCAAAATAGCTACTTCTGTTAATTTTCTCCCTTTTTTCTGTTAAAAATCTACAAAGGTTAAAAATATTTTGGAAAATAGCATTTTCTCATCTTGCTCAGGTCAAATCAGTAATGATAAATCAGCATGTCTTAAAAAAAATTAAATTCTTGGGTGTGTAAACAGTAAATTCTGAAAATAACTGCCAAGGTACTGCTTCTAAACTCTTTGCTTTCCAATGACTGTGCAAGTGATGGTTTCCTAGGTCATAGCATTCAATACTATTATGTTATAAAAGAAAAAAAGTTTAAGTTTGACTCTTATGTGTCACAGTGCAAGTATTGCATTTTAAAATATTGCACTCTTACATCCACAAAGTACAATCAAATTTAAAGATTATCTTTTTAAACTAGGCACCAGTCATTGTTGAGCAAGCAGTGATGATATCGGAATAGGTAACAATGAACAGAACAAAGTGGTGGGAAAAACATCAGCTTGCAAACAGCTTCCAATAAAGTAGCAAGGATGGAAATCCTTTGGCACAGTGGATTATGCCTGATTTTGAGCCAGAAACTCCAAGTTCAAGTCATAGTCTTGATGACCACAGAAGATGCTTAATGACATGTCCAGTTTGATTATCCACTTACAACTTCTTCCAGTATGTCTATGACATGGAGTAAAAGGGGGGGGGGGAGTCTCCTGGAAAGCCAGAAGCACATAATAATTGCAATGTAATAGTATACTTTATGCAGAAAGACCACGTGTGCAGCTTCTTGTCACAGACTCCATGGAAAGTATCCTTAGTTCCAGGGATTAACAGAAGAAAAACATAGCAAGGAGATAAATAGAACTAATCAAATTACAGGTAACTTTTTTGAAAATCCTTTAAGCAATTTGAGGAGGCTGACAAAACAAAGCCTCATAGCAGAATAAATCTTCAAACATATGTCATAAGTTTTGATAAAATAAGCTAAGTTTGACCAAAAAATGCTGAAATCACTCCAGCAATTCTGCATCTAAACTGCATATGCCTTTAGATACTTTGGAGCTTTCAGTGAGAGCACCTTTCGTTCTTCAAAACTTTAGAGAATACAGACCCAATTTCCCCAAAGTCTTTTTATCGAATAGTCCTGCCATCTGGAAGCAAGTCCGGTGAATCTTTCTTGAGCTCCCTTAATGTCAACACTACCCTTCCTCAGATAAGGGGACCAAAATTGCATACAGTACTCCAGATCTGGTATATTCCAGTCTCTACTGAATTGAAGCAAAGTTTTGTGACTCCTGTATTGAAATCCTTTTGCAATTTAGCCTTTAGCTTTCCAAATTGCATGCTGTACTGCACATTAACCTTCAATAACTTAATGATAAGAACATCAAGGCTCCTTTGCCCTTTCCCTTACCATCCAAGAAATACTCTATACATCTGTTCATCTACCAAAGAGGATAACATCATATTTTCATGTGTTATGTTCATGCCCAATCACCAAGTATGTCCAAATCCTCCGAAGCTGCTTTCCATCTTCCTCATAGCACACATTCCCACCTAGCTTTATGCCAACCACAAGCCCCTTGTGTTCTTGACCTCATGACTGGCTAGTTGAAGACCTTCCCAAAAACATCAGCAAATTTTTCACAATTTAAATAAGTTGCAGAAATGACTGGTGCTTGTGTTCCCTTTCATTTTGCACTTGCTGCTCTTTTTCTTGACTTGTCTTTGTTGTGGGAACTCTGCTTTAGTTTATTGCACTCTTCTGGGAGTTCCATAACTGTACAAGGGAAAGTGGAACTTATAGAATTTGGATGGTTGATATCATTGCACCTTCACATGCCTGTCATATATTGGGCAACTGCTTCAATCTGTCCTCAAATTTGCTGGAATGTACAATATAGTTCACTTAAGAAAATAATCCAGTTAATCTAGGGCTTTGTCCAAATTCTGACTATACAACACAGGCTGCTTTTCCTCCAACCTATCATGTTTGTGTCACTGTGACCAACAGTGTACATGAACTAATTTGTTAAATAAAAGAGTAAAACATTAATTTCAAAATTTATCAAAGGAAATTCTACCTCACAAAATTATTGATTATAGTTTGACTAGTAGAAAATTTGTTAAAGTCCTGAATAAAAAAAGTTGTTGTTTGGTCAGTTGGTATCTACAAAGAGAAAATAGTTTGTGTAGGAATTCCCAATTTTATATTCTTATCTAATTTTGATAAAATCATGCTTAATCTTTACTCTGAGTATAGGTTTAGATTTAAGTAGATTTATGTCTGCTCATCCAAAATATGAAAAATTGTTTTTGTTTTTTTCCATTTGTTTTTGTCAATGCAAAACATTGGCTTTCCTGTGAAGATTAACATCTGCATTACACGATAATACATTTGGCATTTCCCATTCCTTACTTACAGAATTATTCTAAATAATATTTACATGAAACCTGATGGAGGATCTATGACAAAATATTCATTGGACTTTCTCTTTATATTTCTGCTATGCATCTTGAGCATTTGGGGATTTTATTTTAACATTCATGCATTATTGACTAGGGGTAAATGTCTTGCTTTTGGATTTTGGATTCAAGCCTACTTGAATTCTATTAATTATTAGCTAAATATTCTATTGAATCAAAATTTGAAGAGGTTTTGTCATTTAGCAAGATTCTAGTGCAACCCTGAATATCAGCATTATAGTTTGTATCTTATCCATTAATAACACGTTATATGATAGGCTATGCAATCAGATATGAATATAAAAATGTAAATTCCAACTCAAACTATTTTCTCTTTGTAGATGCCAACTGACCAAATAATAATCTTCTTTTTCATTCAGGACTTAAGCAAATTTTCTATGAGTCAACATTTTTTTCAGATAGAATTTCCTTTGGTGAACTTTAAAATTAACGTTTTACTCTTTTGCTTGTGTCTTATCAGCTTTAATTCAGGGCTACATGTGTATTGAAAATCATTGAACAGAAGCCAGTCCCTTTATAACTTATGTTTTGTAACTTATTATATTAAAAGATGCAAATATTGGATATTTGTAATGATGTGTATTAATACAAAAATGCCTTTTCTCCCCCCTTCAGTCATGAGCAAGTCTTCATTCCTTGTTTGAGCCAAGAAATATCATTTTTCCTGAATCCAAACTCTAGGAATTAATGATCTTCTCTCCAGGTCAACATTGGGGATGCACGCATCAGCTCAGTTTAGTTCAGTACAAAATAATTAAGCAGAATGTTCAATATCATTTGCAAAAGCTTAGACACTGCAAGTATCGATTCTACATAGGTTTGAGCTGATGAGTGGCAATTAACATGTGCATCACACGGGTGCCAGGAAAATGAACATTTTCAACAATGGTCCAAACTTCTTTCCTTGCTATTGAATGGTGTTTCTCTGATTATTGACTCAGTTCCTAACTCTCCAAAGACTTTAATCTGCAAGGAACAAGCCAAGATTGTGATGGAATGCTTCCTATTTTCAGGACAAATCACCCCATCCACCACTTTTAACATTAATTCCCATTACTATGGCTGTGTAATACCAGAGATGTGCACCATGTACAAAATGCATGGCATCATCTTAGTAGTATCTTCCAAACTTGTGATGTTTAAAGGGTAAGGGCAGCAGATGCAAGCGAACATCACTATCCACAAGTTCCCCTCCAAACCACACATCATCCTGACTGTCACAGAGTAAGTTTTTTTAACTCCCTCCATAACAGTACTATACCATATTGAAGAAGCAGTTCACCGCCAACTGCTTAAAAGGCGGGAAATCTATATTGTCCTTCCCGAAAAGCTCACCCATTAATGACTAAAAAAAGGGAATATTTCTAATTCTGCAGTCAAGGAATATTTTTTCACACCTCAAGAGCTGTTATTTATCAGATCATAGGAAACTGTGTTCTTTTCTTGTTTCTCTGTCACCCTGCCCCCTTCCATTCTTTCATCTGAGCATATCTACCAGAATTCAACAAGTCATGCCTCAAGTTATCATACCCAGATATAACATATCTTTGTAAACACATAACAAATGTGTCTTCTATTGCCACCCAATTGGTTTTTAACTTTCTCTCTCATACAAGATTTATATGTATCTAAAAAAACGGCAGAAAGACAATAACTTTTTGCTTTTTTATAATATTGCAAACTGATCTCTTCTAAAGGGAAGTGAGAAATTTACAAGTAGTTACCAATCTACATAAATTTCCATTAGCAATAGAAATTAGCTGCTAATTACCTTACGGTTTGTCTAGTTAGACTACATCCCCAGAGACAGTAGCCACGCTCTGAACTCAAAGGGTCAGACTGGGTTAAACAGCTGCTACACAGCAGCTGATCATGAATGTGCTGCTGACCTCTGGTTCCCTATGGCAAACAGGATCATAAATATGACATGGAAATATCAGAACGAGAAAAAGCAATAGTTGTTAATGTGATCATAGATGAGCAGTAAGTGGTCAGTGCTGTAGGAATCGTATACATATTGGCCTTCATTTCATTTTTTGCATACATTGGATGAATGGAAGACTGAGAAATCACAACACCCACTTGAGAGAGCTGCAGCTTATCTAAATGTAATTGGTGAGTTGCCCACATGCTCCATTTACTGGACATTACAGATACAAAGGCCAGAGTTCCACGAGCTTCCTGGAGTTGTGTTGGGAGCCAGTAAAATCTAGCTAAGTATGATTAGAGCATATTCCCATTAGAAGCTATCATCTGCATGCACTAAGGAGGTAGGCAGCTGACCAGCATAATTAAAGGCTCAGTTTTATATCTAAAAGGTCAGTCTTCCTGCAACAGCCAGGTGGGAAGGCAGATGCTGTAGGCCTAATGATTTCTCTGGAGATGTTTTCCATCTGACCCTCAAACGTTTTCTTGACATTGGTTTAACTCCTGAGATCTCCTATCTGTCTTTGCAGGGATTACTTACTGCAATAGTGCTTCTGTGGCTTCAGAACAGCCAGCCTTGAGATTATCCTGACAGCATCAGGAGCTTCCTGCTCCCTGTTGGTGGCAAGTCCCTCCAAGACCATTGTGAAGTCAGGAGCCATTTTTGCTGCATCAAGTTGTTAAATTCAGGTCAATTACATTCTTATTAAATAGCCCTCCTACACTCTAACACATTACTTGGCAAAGTGGGACATGCCAAAGGACATGCAAATCCTGGGCCTCCTCAGCCACCAAATTCTAGCCACCCGACATGTGGAAAAAGAATGCCTCATCTTTTGGGACCCTCCAACCACACAGGATCAATGTTAATTTCATCAGTTTCCTCATCTCTCCTCCCCCCACTTGATCCCAGATCCAATCCTCCAACCTGGCACTGCCCTTTTGAACTGCCTGACCTGTCAATCTTCCTTCCCACCTATCCACTCCACCCTCCACTCCGACCTATCACCATCATTCAGCTCCCCCCACCCCCAGCACCTTCATCTATCTATTGTATTCCCAGCTATCTTCCCCCCACTCTCACCTCCCATTTATTACTCAGCCTCCTTGGCCCATCCCCATATTCCTGATGAAGAGCTTATGCTGGAAACATTGACTCTCCTGCTCCACAGCTGTGCTTTTCTAGCACCAACACTTTTTGACTCTGATCACCAGCATCTGCAGACATCACTTTCTCCTTGCATTCATCGAAATAAAGTTCTGATATTAAAGGTCTATATGAAGGCATTCTATGGATCTCCTTGTCAAAGTCCTCCATGTTGCACTATATTGAGAAGTATGCTGAACTGGCAAGAGCTGGATGATTTACAAGAATGGTTATTGGGATGGTGACACAAAGTTCAGCACCATTCATGACTACTCAAGTACTGAAGCAGTCCATGTCTGTATGCAGCAAGACCTGGACAACATTCAGGCTTGGGGTAATAAGTGGCAACATTTCCACCACTGATTTCTAAGACAATGACTATCTCCACTAAAGAGAATCTAAACAGTTCCCCTTCCTATTACCATTGCTGAATCCTCAGTTTTCAACATTTTGGGGTTTACCTTTGAACAGAAACTGAACTGGAACAGACATATAAATACTGTCACTACAACAGCAGTCAGTGGCTCAGAATTCTGTGGTGATTAACTCACCTCTTAACTCTTGAAAGTCTGTCCACCATCTACTTGGTACAAGGTAGGAGAGTGATGGATTATTCTCCATTCACCTGTATAAATGCAGCTCAACAAACTCAGGAACTCAGCAACATCAGGACAAAGCAACCTGCTTGATTAGTTCACCTTAAACATTCATTTTTTTCCACTATTAAAACCTAGAAACGGCTGTGTACTGTATACCATCTACAAGATGCCCATTGCAACAAGTCATTGTCAACACTTTTCAAACTCATGAAAAAACCTAGAGGGACACGGGCAACAAATGCATTGGCATGTCACCATCTGCAAGTTTCTCTCTAAACCTTACAACATCCTGAGTTGGGTATCTAAAGAAGAGTCATTGGACTCAAAATGTCAACTCTGTTCCCCCTCCAAAATATGCTGCCAGACCAGTTGCATTTCTCCAGCAGTTTCTGCTTTTGTTTCAGATTTCCAGCATCAATAGCATTTTGCTTTTATTATCCTGGCTTGTAACTATAATGCTGTTTCTTCACTGTTGCTGAGTCAAACTCCGGGAGTTTCCTTCCTGACAGCACAGTGGCTGTATTTACACACAAGGACCATAACAACGAGCAAACTCAGAGTTGAAGGGCACCTTCTGTACTGTAACAATGCTGAATTGAAAGCATCTTTGAAATTGTGCTACTGTCCAACATTTGCATCTGCAGCACTGGTAAGAACTTGGCATACTGCTGCATGATGGGATACTTGATCAAGGTAAAAGGTATCTTGGTTCTTAGGCTCATTGCTGTAGTGGAAAAATACTGCTAGAAATAAAGACTGAAGTTGTGTAACTATAGTTTGACGAAATAAAGGGAGTGTATCTTATTTCATTAGTGGGAGTGTATCTTGAGCTCGTTAGTTTCTCTGTCCTTGAGCAATGTCAAAGGGAGTAGCTGCACTGTGCTTATTTTTATCTTGACTTATTGTATTCAACATTACTTGTGTGTCGAATGTAAGAAAATTTGGTTGTATCATTGTATAAAAAAAGACTGACTGTTCGGTTTGAGAGAGAGCTGTGAGACAATGCAGACTGTAGCAGCATCTCTGTGAATTCATAAAAAATAAAGCTTCTTGAAACAAGTCTCGAAGTATCAGACTAAATAATTTCCTCAACAGAATCATGCCATGACACACTGCACATGCAGACTTATCACCATGATCTGAATTTGTGGACTTGCCTTTATAAAATTTAAGCAAAACCTTTGGGGATACCTCCTCTCTGATACATTTTCATACTCCAATATTGTTTGCCAAACAAATAATCAGGTGCATTTTCTCATACAGTATAAAGTAATGCTCCCTTTGAAATTTGCTATTGTGTCCTGATGAATGCATGATGAAAAGATTTCACAGTGTGTCCTTTTTCTTTCAATACTAAGTGTACAATTGTAATCATGTTAGGAGAATGCATTGTTGGGGCATAGACTGGTGTCCCTGTAACTGTCATCATGAGACTCAGTGTTATGTTGCCTCCTTGTGGTGGAGCAAAGGATATCATGAAGAATTTAGAAATTATTCTGCAGGAGGTAAGGATTAAGCCAGAAGTTATGATACATTTTGATGTGCACATAGAGAGAGTGGGTATTGAAATCTTACAGTTGGACTTTCAGGAGCTCGAGATGATGTTAAAATTTAGGATCTCAAAGACAGTAATCTACAGTTTATTCCAAGTGTCATGTGGCAGCAGGAAGAGAAACTGTAGATAGGAAGGATCATGCATGAGTTGAGGCATAGCACAGGAATTTAAGATTATTGAGAAATTGAAACTAGGTCTGGCTCTAGAGGTCCCAATTCAAATGGGACAAATTGTACCTCAACTGGATTGGACCATCAGGAAGGTAGAATGGAGGAATAAGTGATAGCAAAGAATGATAGATCGTACAAAAGATGAAAGTAGCATAATGTAAAATAGGGGCAGACTATGAAGTATTGTGAGGAATAGAAATGTAGATTTTGAATATATGGTTGTTAAGAAAAATAAGACATCATTGGTAAAGTTGTTGAGCTACAGGTATAAATAGCTGTATAGGAATATGATGTAGTGACATGAATGGATGGGTAGCAGCATCTATTTATACCATACTGCACCAGCTCAGATATTGGCTCTGTGTATACTTTAAAAAATAATAGAGAGATGCAATTTACATGTAGTGAGTCACTGGCCAGAAAGGGGCAAGAGGATAATATAAAACACAGGCACATTCTGATGCAGGGTTAGTTAGGACTTTGATGGTTGGCCTACTAGATACTGATGATCATGTGCAATGAAATGCTTAGTGCATTGACTGGCCTGCCACACAGCCTACTGTAAAGAAACATAAAGACGTTTCACTTGAATTGGAAACAAGACCACATGCGGGTCTTGGAGAGCATCAGTTTCAGAATGGAAATGGCAACCAACTCCGTGAAAGTTCTTGTAAACTTAGTCCTGATGATTAATTTAGAGGCAAGTTCTCAGCTTTTCAAGCAAAACAAGCAGAAGCCACACAACATCTCAACAATCCAGTAATTTGTACTTGAGAACATGAACTTGACTAAGACACCTGGGCAGTCACTCTGTTTTGAAAGGTCCTACTGTCTACTCTGAAGAGAAAAGTACTGCTGCTGCTTTTTTAGCCCATTCAAAGTGATGTCATCCATGGCATGGTGCAATCTAAAACTAGGTCTTAAAGCCCAAAGCTGTTTGCAGGCATCCTGCAAAGGCATTTGCAATCTCTCACAATTGTAAGGACCATATCTTTATTTCACAGTTTTGACTGTGGACTGAAATGGGAAAAGAATCTGTTTTAAAAGCCAAGGATTGTTGAAGGATTGCTATACATTTTAAAAGCAAGGGACCTGACATACGTTGTAGGTGATGCTTGCACGGCTGCATTTTAAGCAGGAGTGAAAACTTGTGGATTTTTTTATTACAAATGAATAGTCATTCTTTTTCTGTACAGAAACCTAGTCTGTGCTGTCTGTCAACCTAGGTCTAAAAGACAGGTAAACCAGGGAATTCTCTGTACCACTTAAAATCTTTAACTTTTATGATGCCTCTGGGAATAGCAGGACATGATTTCAACTTACTACCTACGTGACGTCTGACACACTGACAATCAGTCATGCTACAGCCACTATAGTAGCTCTGCATGCAATGGTGTGTTAGATAAAAATGCAAGCAAAACAGGCACTAAACAATTGCACAAGGATGATTTGTGTTATCTTACTACGTATTATTGGAAGTATTGTTGAATAATTAGATTAGATTAGATTACATTACAGTGTGGAAACAGGCCCTTTGGCCCAACAAGTCCAAACCGACCCGCCGAAGCGAAACCCACCCATACCCTTACATTTACCCCTTACTTAACACTACGGGCAATTTAGTATGGCCAATTCACCTGATCCTGCACATCTTTGGACTGTGGGAGGAAACCGGAGCACCCGGAGGAAACCCACGCAGACACGGGGAGAACGTGCAAACTCCACACAGTCAGTCGCCTTGAGGCGGGAATTGAACCCGGGTCTCTGGCGCTATGAGGCAGCAGTGCTAACCACTGTGCCACCGTGCCGCCCATGAATAATGTTATTAAAAAATAATTTTTTGTGCCTTGTTGTATTTTAGGATTTTGCACAAGAGGGCATAGTCATGATCAATAACAGACAGATAGAAGTTAGAAAGTCACAGCGACACTGAGTACCTACTCAGGAGAAGTTTGATCCGATAAGGCACTCCACACAATCTGCAGGACCACAAATTATTACTGAACTGTTGAAAGAGTCTGCTCTTGGAGCACTGGTATCCACAGGTTGTTGAATTATTACTGCCAGAAATGGGTATTCCATGGTGGCAGAATCAGCAGAGTTATGGAGCTGAAATTTACGGTTATTGTCTAGGCAGATCTAAAGACAATTAGAAGTTAATTACTGTTATTTCTGGAAATTTGACAGCTACAAAGCCACTCTCCTTGTCTCTTAAGAATCTCATCAATTACCTCAAGGTCATAAGAAAACAAACGGAAAAAAATGATTTCTCTGTTTTTATGTATATTCTTCCTTGAGAAAAATTGTTCAGTTATGATTTATCAATGATTTCTAGAAAATGTGCCAGCTATGGTGTGATGCTTGCTTTATAATGGATGCTACCAACATATTTACATAACAGGCCTGGGCATATGTAAATCTAATGTTCTGAACTATTTAAAAGCTTGGCCTAAATGTGTAAATACAGTGGAAACATTATACGATAAAAGGTTGAGTTTGGGCATTGTGAGGTATCATTGACTACTATTTGTGTGGATGCATTTTAACAATTAAACATGAAAATTTTTATTTAATATTTCTGGAAATTAAGGCATGTCTCAGAACTGGGAAAATTTATGTAAAATGGGCTGACAGATATCCAACTATGATGTCCCACTGAGAGCTGTTGAAGCTCATCACAGATTCATGACCCCTGCCAAAATAATCAGAAAATCAAAAAATCTCAGGGGCTGCTATGCTGCTACTGTGATCTACATAGATAAGAGTTGGTTTATTATGTAGAGAAGTTGCCAGGATCTTTTATACTCATTGTCAGTTATGCATTTTCTATACAAAAAGGAAGATAATATCAATATATTCTACAGTGCAGTTCCAGTACTAACAGTGGAACTAAGCTATGGAAGGGCATTCGATTCCATATGAGTATTTGTGATCTAATTGGATATTGGAGTGAAAAACATTATCATGAATCTTCCCTGCAAAACAATAACTTCACAGAAGCATATTTGAAGAAAATGTGTCATCGAGGTATTAAGACAAATGACTAAAAGTTTCATTAAAGGAGTAAGTTTTTAGTTCTATCAAGAGACAGAAGAGGAAAGGTTTAGAATAGGGATTTCATATCTAGGGCCTCAATTCTGACTAAGGGAATCAAGGGTAATTGGGAAAAGGCAGGAAAGTGTACGTGAGGAATGTTGGATTGACAAAGCAAGCTCAAGGAACCTACTCCTGTTCCTGTCTGTTATGGTCTTACAATAAATACCCAGTTCCCTTTATACAGTTAGCACTGCTGCCTCACAGCAGGAGGGACCCGGGTTCGATTCCCATCTCAGGCGACTATCTGTGAGGAGTTTGCACATTCTCCCCATGTCTGCGTGGGTTTCTTCTGGTTGCTCCGGTTTCCTCCCAAAATCCAAAAATGTGCAGGTTAGGTGAATTGCCAAGCCAGGAGAAATATAGGGTAGGGGAACGGGTCTGGGTGGGTTACTCTTAAGAGGGTCAGTGAAAACTTGTTGGACTGAAGGGCCTGTTTCCATATTGTAGAGAATCTAATCTAATCTCTACTTGACAGTAAGAATGAGAGGGAGGAAGGAATTGACAGAATATGTTGTTGAACAGATTGTGGTGCAGTACAGGGTGAAGAAGCCTGTGTGAAACATGAATACTGAACATTCAATACGAATGCACACGTTGGGCCAGGAGAGCTTTTACATTGCCATAAAATTCCATGTCATATTTAGATACATAAACCAAACATTAATTCGCTCACTGAAAACGAACAATTATAACAATTAATCTTCCAAAAAATATCAACGTGCAGGTAACATATCTCTTGTGTTTCAAGGGGCAACCACATCTAAACTTTAAGTTCTAAAATCTGTTAAATTTTGTAATTGACCACACTAGATACTATAGATTTTGAATTTCATTAACTAGTTACATTTCTGAGATTTAGGTCTGAATTCTAATCTGGCAGGTTGGACAGGTGTCAATGCATGTGATAAATTAAAGAAAAAAAATTGTTACTCAATGTTGGCAAGCCAACAAGAACCTGCTAATTTCTGTATTTATCGCATTCACAAGAGATTGACTTTTTTAAAAAAGTATTAAAGACATCAAGGGGTATGAAGAAAAAGTGGGAATATGATGTTGAGATAGAAAGTGAACCTTCATCGTGTTGAATGATACCTACTCCTGTTCCCAGTTTCCATACACATAGGAGAAACCCAAGTGGACAAGCAAGTTTCACACTTGTCATTGGGGAAAAGATAACTGACTGCTTCTTTTATCTTGAATTCTGACCTTAGCAGCCACCATACAGTTTTGCAGACTGACTGAAACTCCCCAGGTTGAACAAATCAAGGAAACAATAAGAACTAAGAAATTGACAGACTGGAAAGCACTTAAACATAAATATAATGTCTGTTTTCTTGTCTAAGGAAATGACTTTAGCTCGTAAGACTACTTCTTGTGTTCATACCTGAAAGGGTTAACTGACAACATAAGATGAATTCTACCCACCAGGATATGAAGGGCTATTCCGGTAGAAGCCAACTGATGTGTGTGTGTGTGTGTGTCCTATGAATTCTGATCACATTCATGAGAGGATGCATAGCGCTTCAGTGATTGCTCATAATATTAACAGCATGTTGCTAAAACTTAATCTTAAATTGAACCTAATTGTCTCACAAGAGACAATCGGGTGTCTCAGATGCAATGCATCTCAGTGTTATGTTATAATCTGATCCTGTTTAATCAAGATCAAGCCTATCCTATGCTAATGGATATGTCTGGGCATTTTCCCCACATGGTATAGGTCACCTAAATTGATAACAGCATCAAGGAATGGGGCAATGCCTCTCCTTAAGTCATCCCAGATGCTTCCAGCAGAACCCAACATATACAAGTGTTTTGAAAGAGCACAGTCACTACTTTCGAAGTAATTTCTCATAATGTAGCTGCTGCCCTTTCCTGCTATTTTGGATGCTTTTAAAAATCTGTAGTCACATCTCCCAGCTCTCAACCTTCATTGCAGCATGGGAGATGCTTATATAACTCTAACTTGAACTTCTGATGAGAAACAGGAGGAGAAGCAACAGCAACACTGACAAGCACCAGCAAGAACAGCTTTAGCCTTCTGCAGCTACTTGTCACTCCACAGGGGACAACATAGGACTTCAGTTTGGAGGAGCAATTTTCACAGTATTTGATACAGATATGTGAGAGGACCACACTCAGACAGCCTTAGCAGGTTGTTAGCATCTTCGGCCTCCTGGAAGAAGATCTCTTGGCAAGATGGTCAGGTAGGCATGTTTTATCAGTGACAATCAAGATCATCACAACCTTCCAACATCTTCACATTCAGTTGCTCCCAGGGATCGGCTGATGACATCTACAGGGCTTCGTAACCCATTCACAAGCATAGCTTGCAGGTGATAAATGCCTGCACTGCCACTGCTTATGTCCGCTTGCTACTAATGAACCAAGTCACCCTATAAAAGGATATAGATAGTTTAAGAAACTATATTAAAAACTGGCAGATAGTGCATAATGCAGGAAAAGGGAAAGTTGTTCACTTCTGTAGGAAGAATAGAAAAGCAGAGACCTATTTAAGTTGAGAAAAATTGCAGCGGGCGCTGTCCAGGGTTCTGGGATTCTTGTACATGAATCACAAAAAGTTAGTATCAGATACAGCAAGTAATTAGGAAGGCAGTTGGAGTATTGGCCTAATTGCAAGAGAGATGGCAGGAAGTCCTGTTGCAACTGTACAGGGCATTGGTGCTATTTAGAAGACTTGCTTTGGAGATAATTTAATGAAACCTCTCTGGACGAATTGCTATGATGAATAGATCATTATGATGAGAGATTAAACAGGTTGGGCTCATACACATTATAGCTCAGAAGAATGAGGTGATATTATTGAAACAGGCAACGTTTTTACAGAGGTCTAACAGGGTCGATACTGAGAAGATGTTTTCCTTCCTTGAGATAACTAAAGCCAGGGAACACAGTTTCCAAATTAGGAGTCACCCATCTAATATGCATGAAAAAGATGTACTTCTTCTGTCAGTCAATTATCAATCTTTGGAATTCTCTTCCCTAGTGCACAATGGAGATTGTGTCATTGGATATCTTCAAAGCTGAGTTGAGCAGGTTTTTGATCAATGAAGGTGCCTAGGGTTATTTGAGCCAGAGAGGAAAACAGAGTTAAGTCATAATCAGATTAGATGTTATCTTATTGAACTATGGAGCAAACTCAGTGCGGATGGAGAATCTGAAGGGGGAAGACCTTGTGGAAGATGCCCAAAGTTAAAAGGACGCCATTCATAGAATTATATAGTGCAGAAGAGGCCTTTCAGTCCATTGAGTCTGTACTAAGTATACTATTATCTACATAAGTCCCATAAGTCTTCCACACCAGGCCCATAGCCTTGAATGTTATGATACTACAAGCGCTCACTGAAGTAAAGGTTGAGAAGTTTCCCACCTCAACTATCCTCCCACGCAGGGCATTCCAAATTCTACCACATTCTGGGTGAAAACATTTTTCCTCTAATCCCATTGACTCCTCTCAAATCCCCTCTAAACCTTTTGCCTTTCAGTTTAAAATAATGCCTCCTCTTTTTAAACTGTTTTCTCTGTTCAACTAAGGGGAATAGCTGTTTTCTATACCCCTTATAATGGTGCAAAAGTCTATCAGGTTCCCCTTCAATCTTGTCTGCTCCAAAGAAAACAATCCGAGTTTATCCAGTTAAAAATCACACAACACCAGGTTATAATCCAAAAGGTTTAATTGGAAGCACACTAGCTTTCAGAGCGTCACTCCTTCATCAGGTGATAGTGGAGGGCGTAATCCTAACACACAGAATTTATAGCAAAAATTTACAGTGTGATGTAACTGAAATTATTGATTGTTAAGGCTTTCATCTGTTTGAATACCATGATAGTTTCACTTCTTTCATGTGTAAATCACAAAACCATTTTTTAAAAATTGCATTCTCAGGTTAGCTGTTAACAATGGGTGATAGCTAGACTCATTTCCCCTTCCCCCACCTCACCCTAGTTCTAAACTTCCAGCTCAGCACTGTCCCCATGAGTGTTCTCTGTCTATGCCATGATGTTTAGATTGATTCTAATCTAAAAAGTGAGATCACGGAGTTTTACATTAATTCATGCAGTTTTTGAGCTCAGAGTTCTACATGAATGCATGCAGTTTTTGAGCAAAGTACAATGTAACTCTGCAAGTATAAATTCACCCCACAAAATATATGTGTGCATGTGGGTCTTTGTCTGTGTGTGTCTGTCTCGGTTGGGGGTTGTGAGTGTGAAAAAGTGTATGTGTGTAGTGAGTGTAGAGCTTCTTAAGTCTGTAAGGGGGTGCATATGTCAGTGTGGGGGTGTGTGTGTCTGTAAGGGTGTGTGTAGGTGACGGGGTGCGCGTCTGTGTGTGTGTGTGTGTATGTGTATGTGTGTGTGTGTGTATATATAGTGCAATGGTGGCCACCTGTAATGTGGCATGAACCCAAGGCCCTGGTTGAGGCCCTCCCTCTGGGTACCAAACTTAGCTATCAGCCTCTGCTCAGCCCCTTTTCACTGCTGCCTCTCCCGAAGTCCTCCTTGGAGGATGTCACCTGAAGGTCCGAGGTCGAATGTCCTGGACCACTGAAGTGTTCCCCAACTGGGAGGGAACACTCCTGCCTGTTGATTGTTGTGCGGTGCCCATTCATCCGTTGTCATAGCCTTTGCTCAGTTTCCACAATGTACCATGTTGGGGAACACTTCAGTGGTCCAGGAATTCTACCTCGGACCTTCGGGTGACCATCCTCTAAGGCGGACTTCGGGACAGGCAGCAGCAAAAAGTGGCCGAGCAGAGGCTGATAGCTAAGTTCGGTACCCATAGGGTGGGCCTCAACCAGGGCCTTGGGTTCATGCCACATTACAGGTGACCACCATTGCACTATACACACACATTCGCGCGCGCGCACGCGTGCACACACACACACACACACACACACACATACTCCTATACACACACATACACATGGACACACATATACACAGACGCGCACACAAACACCCACACACACCCTTACAGACACACACACTCCCACACTCACACATGCACCCCCTCACAGACTCAGGACACTC
This sequence comes from Chiloscyllium plagiosum, assembly GCF_004010195.1. Lineage (NCBI taxonomy): Eukaryota > Metazoa > Chordata > Chondrichthyes > Orectolobiformes > Hemiscylliidae > Chiloscyllium > Chiloscyllium plagiosum. The sequence continues at coordinate 59,009,379 of NC_057715.1, read as the reverse complement.
TGCACTCACTACACACATACACTTTCTCACACTCACAACCCCCAACCCAGACAGACACACACACACAGACAGCCAAAGACCCACATGCACACATATATTTTGTGGGGTGAATTTGTACTTGCAGGGTTACATTGTACTTTGCTCAAAAACTGCATGCATTCATGTAAAACCCTAAGCTCAAAAACTGCATGAATTAATGTAAAACTCTGTGATCTCACTTTTTAGATTAGAATCAATCTAAACATCATGGCATAGACAGAGAACACAGGGGGCTAACACCTTCAACATATTGTCTAGCTATCACCCATTGTTAACAGCTAACCTGAGAATGCAATTTTTAAAACAAAGGTTTTGTAAATTACACATGAAAGAAGTGAAACTACCATGGTATTCAAAAAGATGAAAGACTTAACAATCAATTTTTCAATGTATAATTTCAGTCACATCACACTGTAAATTTTTGCTATAGATTCTGTGTGTTAGGATTGCGCCCTCACTATCACCTGATGAAGGAGTGATGCTCCAAAAGCTAGTGTGCTTCCAATTAAACCTGTTGGACTATAACCTGGTGTTATGTGATTTTTAACTTTGTACACCCCAGTCCAGCAACGGCATCTCCAAATCGAGTTTATCCAGCCTTTCTTCATAACTGAAATGCTCCACACCAGGCAACATCCCGGTGAATCTCCTTAGACAACCTGAACAATTGCTACCGTTATTTGGCCATAGAAAGTGGACAATTATGAACTAATCACTTTTTAAAAGCCTTGTAAACTTTTGTCACTATCAGGTTAATTGCTTCAATACAATTTATAGTACTTGAGTAGGCATAGAACTGCCATAACGTGGCATGGGGTATGTGGCTAAGATCTTTTGATTGTACACTTCTAAAGGTTCACCCACCTACTGTATGTTTCATGACAATTCTGAACTGCTATGAACCAGAATTTTTTGAAACGTTGACTCAACCCCACTGTCAAAATTGTGGAGATTAGGATATGCTAATCCTCACTATAAACCCGATTAGGTTTGAGATGCAACCACCTGATCTAATCTAGAACCTTAAACTGCACAACAGAAGATCAAAAGCCCCAGGAATGGGGTCAGGAATATTGGGATCTGGAGTTTGTTGCCATTTTTTCATCCCCTCATTCGGTTTCTTCAACTCCGTGAAAATCCAGTGATAAAGCCCACATTTCTGTCAAGGAGTATATCAGTAACTCAATCATTGATACTTGGAAAGCAACCCAAATATTCATTTGCAGTGGTACTTTATGCCAGTATAAAATAATGAGAGGCAAATAAAAGGAAAATTGAATGCCTAGGCTGTGCTGTTGATATTGATTTGCTGAACTGAAATGGAAGGAATAACATGCAGGGTGGCGGTTAATTCAATTATTGTTCTTAAATATCAGTTGAAGAAAAGTCATGATGATGTTGAAAATCATTCACAAGCTGTGTAAATCTCAATAATACACTGTTTCAAACAGCAAATTTAAGGGGATGTTGACAAAATCTGGTTTTAGATATTTGCATAAAACTAACAGTATTCAGGCATGAGAAGGAAATCCTTCTCCAAAGCCATTGCTACCGAGCTTAAGCATAAAAAAATTAAATATAAATGTTTGTGTTTACTGTGCCAAAATGGCAACAAGTATCATACTAACAATAATCAGATCACAAGCTTTATTTTAAATAACTTTACTGTTTGGTATTAATTTATCATGGCTGTAATTTTTGTATCTGATGTTGCAAAACTTTGCTTTCCAAAGCAGTGTAAAATTCAAGACAACTATAGAGCAATGTCTGAAGAGGAGATTGTATTTCACTCCAGAGTCCTTCTCTCCTGAGACTATCTGAAAATATGACATATACAAATCTGTGCAGCTAACTGAATTTTACACCACATCGATCATACTCAGACAAACCCTTCAAGCTGTTGCAGATTCTTAGCCGTGAAGATCCGCATGTGAGACTCCTGAGAGATTATGTCTACTTGCCAGCATTCCGAAGAAACCCAGTAAATCATCACAAGTGCATATTCAAGATTTGGAAAATCATAACAAAAGGAAGTCTGAAATTGAAAAACCAAAAAAACGCCAAATTCTTTCTTACACAGGAAGAGCTGATGTCATTAAGTGCTTTCTATAAAGAAAGATTTTCACATTTCCTTAAGAAGTATAGAATTGCACACATTCATATAGTATTTACAGTATAGAAACACACTGTTTGATCCAACAGATCTGTAGTAATTTATAACAAGTGAGACTTCTTACATTTTATCTCAACTTACCAAATGAAAATACATTTCCATTTCTTTTTCTATTGTTCTTATCCACATTCCTCTCAAATGCATCTATATATTGAAAAACATTCATTTCAACTACTACACATCACAGAATCATTGCTTTGGATTTAGTGTGGGCACCTGAGATCTTGCCCATTGGTTAGAAACCCAATGGGAGCCCTGCAATACTCTCTTCTGGGAGGTCTGACAACCTTCCAAGATAGTCAAGTACCTAACTGGGCAATATCTGGCTTTATATCAGATTGAGAGCCAGTGGGTGGAAATTCTGCTCATCAGCCTGAGGTCAATAGCTCTCCAGTTCTGCCAGCACTATCTGAGGGATAGCCATTGACATTTATAGGGAGAGGTCTTCTCCTGTGAAAATCACTAATAGATCTCCACATAGCGGCAAGTGTAGGTAGGATTGAAGTTGTGGTGATCTAGGATAGGGCTGTCAAAATAAGGGCCGGGGATGGTTTTCTGAGGAGCCCACCTTCCTGATGGTGAGGCCTTTGATTTGAAACAGAATTGTTGAATGATGGCAAGGTTTTTCATGTGGCCTACTAGGATGACAAGTATTCTGCTCACTGTTTGAATACCTACAATACCAGGATGAATCCTTAAATATCTACTTAATGAGTCTCTGGCAAGGAAGGTTCTCCACAAGGCTTCCTTCCCCCAGGCAAATGAAAGGGCAGCTGGATCTCCACTTTGCACGTTACCATCCAATCACAAGGCCCTTTACCATCAAATCCAACCTGGAAAGGCCACCCATCGCTCATTTGTATGGCCCTGAAGGAGATCATCCAACATATTGAATCCATATCAGCTCTCTATAGAGAAATTCCAGGCAGGCCCATTCTCCTGTTCTACTCTATGAACTCTACATGTTTGATTTCCCTCAACTATTGTGATGATGCGATTAGGCAAGGTTTAGGATGCATAGGATGGAGAAGGAAACTTCAGGGGATGGGCACCATTGAAATGTGGAGCTTATTCAAGGAACGGCTACTGTGTGTCCTTGATAAGTGTGTACCTGTCAGACAGGGAGGAAGTGGTCGAGTGAGGAAGCCATGATTCACTAAAGAAGTTAAATCTCTTGTCAAGTGGAAGAAGAAGGCTTTTGTTTGGATGAGACATGAAGGCTCAGTTAGGCTTGAACGTAACAAGTTAGCCAGAAAGACCTAAGGAGAGAGCTAAGAAGAGCTAGGAGGGGACATGAGAAGTTATTGGTAGATTAGATCAAGGAAAGCCCTAAAGCTTTCTATACGTATAATCAGGAATAAAAGAATGACAAGTGAAAGAATTAGGGCCAATCAAGGACAGTAGTGGGAGGTTGTGCGTGGAGTCCAAGGAGATAGGGGAAGCACTAAATAATGTTTTTCGACGGTATTCTCACTTGTAAAAGACAATGTTGTCAAGGAGAATATTGAGATACAGGTTACTAGACTAAACAGGTTTGAGGTTCACAAGGAGGAGGTGTTAGCAATTCTGGGAAGTATGAAAATAGATAAGTCAGCTGGGCCAGTTGGGATTTATCCTAGGATTCTCTGTGAAGCCAGGGAGGAGATTGCAGAGCCTTTGGCTTTGATCTTTATGCCGTCATTGTCTACAGGAATAGTGCCAGAAGACTGGAGGATAGCAAATGCTGTCCCCTTGTTCAAGAAGGGAAGTAGAGACAACCCTGGTAATTATACACCAGTGAGAATTACTTTGGTTGTGGGTAAAGTGTTAGAAAAGGTTATATGAGATAGTATTTATGAACACCTAGAGAGGAATAAGTTGATTAGGGATAGTCAACAGAGTTTTATGAAGGTCGGTCGTGCCTCACAAACCTTATTGAGTTTGTTGAGATGGTGACCAAACAGATGGATGAGAGTAAAGCAGTTGATGTGGTGTATATGGATTTCAGCAAGGCATTTCATAAGGTTCCCCATGATAGGCTACTGCACGAAATATGGAGGTATGGAATTGAAGATGATTTAGCAGTTTGGATCAGAAGTTGGCTAGCTGAAAGAAGACAGAGGGTGGTGGTTGATGAGAAATGTTCATCCTGGAGTTCAGTTACTATTGGTATACCATAAGGATCTGTTTTGGGTTACACTGCTGTTTGTCATTTTTATAAATGACCTGGATGAGGGTGTAGAAGGATGGGTTAGCAAATTTGCGGGTGACACTGAGGTCAGTGGAGTTGTGGATAGTGCTGAAAGATGTTGCAGTTTAAAGAGGGATATAGATAAGCTGCAGAGCTGGACTGAGAGATGGCAAATGGAGTTTAATGCTGAAAAGTGTGAGGTGATTCACTTTGGAAGGAGCAACAGGAAAAAAGAGTACGGGCTAATTGTAAGATGCTTAGAAGTGTAGATGAGTAGAGCATGTACATAGATCTCGGTGACCATGTACATAGATCCCTGAAAGCTGCCACCCAGGTTGGTAGAGTTCTTAAGAAAGCATATGGTGTGATAGTTTTTATCGGTAGAGGGATTGAGTTTCAGAGCCACAAGGTCATGCTGCAACTGTACAAAACTCTGGTGCGGCCACACTTGGAGCATTGCATACAGTTCTGGTCACCACATGATAGGAGGGATGTGGAAACTTTGGAGAGGGTGCAGAGGAGATTTACTAGGGTGTTGCCTGATATGGAGGGAAGGTCTTGTGAAGAAAGGCTGATGGACTTGAGGCTGTTTCCGTTAGACAGAAAAAGATTGAGAGGTGACTTAATTGAGACATATAAGATAATCAAAGGGTGGACAGTGAGAGCCTTTTTCCTCAGATGGTGATGGCTAGCACAAGGGGACATAGCTTTAAATTGAGGGGTGATAGATATAGGACAGATGTCAGAGGTAGTTTCTTTACTCAGAGAGTCTGAATGTAGGTTTGCTTGCTGAGCTGGAAAGTTCGTTTTCATGAAAATGAACCCTGTAGCTCAGCGAGCAAACCTACATCCAGAACCTCAACCTGAACTACAAATCTTCTCAAAACTCGCTAATTCAGAGAGTAGTAAGGGCACGGAACGCATGCCTGCAACAGTAGTAGACTCACCAACTTTAAGGGCATTTAAATGGTCATTGGATAAGCATATGGATGAAAATAGTCTAGTGTAGTATAGGTAGGCTTCAGGTTGGTTCCACAGGTCGGCGCAACATCGAGGGCCAAAGGGCCTGTACTGCGCTGTAATGTTCTATGTTCTATGTACTGTTCCAATTTCTTTCTGAAATCAGTGATAATTTCTGTTTCTATGAGCTTTGTGGCCATTACATTACAGGTCATAAACGCACACTTACCAATGTGAGAAGCTTCTTTTTCACATTCTCCTTGCATTTCCTTTCCATAAAATTCAAATTTTCTGTCCCTAGTCCCTCTACCGACAGCTAATGGCTACCTATCTAAATCAATCATAATCCTATACACCTCTTTGAAATCTCCTTTCAAGCTCCACTGTTCCAAAGAAAACAACCCCACCTTCTCTAATCTAATCTTGTACTGAAAATCTCTCATCAGTTAATAATACAGTATACCTATTTGAGGGAATCAGTTTTGCTCGGTTGGTTGGATTGGGGTTTACAGAGCAGTGTGACACCAATAGCATGGCTTCAATTCTCATCACTGGTTTGAGTTTGAAGCACTCTCCTTCTCAACCTCTTCCCTTGCCTGAGGTCTGGTGGTCCTCAGGTTAAAGCACCACTGGTTACTCCTCTCTAATGAGAGATCAGTCCATATGGTCCGGTAAGACTATGGCAATGTAACAATATCTATTAGTCGCACAACTAGCTATACTGCCATTCATTGAAGAGTTAAACCCCTGTTGATCATGTTTTTCAAAAACTAGTAAAATTGCTTGTCTATTTCATCAGCTCATTCATTACAACAAATGTTAGACTTTTCTTTTCACATTGGTTGGGATAGTTTGTTAAAAGCTGATACTATCCTATCGAAATCTACCTTAAGTTATGTTGTCTAATGAAGCATCTAAATATTGTTTCAATGATATTAAACAATCTGCCTTAATAGTGCAGTTTGGTATTAAACATTTCCCACATTTGACGGTACAGAATTGCTCAGCACATACACCAGCAACTTCCCTTTGCTGGTCGCACACATTGAGGATCATCCAACTAATAAAACAATCAGTCTCTCTCAACTTACTGATTTCTTACAACTTGCTGAACTACATTTAATTGACAAGGTGAATATATACAAATAAGTCCTGTGGCTATACTGTCTCTCCTGTTTCATAGCTCATTTCTCTCCCATATCCAGGGTTCTCTTTGCAATCATGCAAAGTTTAAGGCATTAAAAAGGGTTATCTCAATAAAAAAGTGAGAATCAGAGACAGAGGAAGGAACTTTATGATAATCAGAAGGTTAACAATGCACTAGAGAGCCAAGCTAAATATAGAAAGTGCAAGAAACATTAAAAAAAGGATAATATGGGCAAAGAGAAAGAATGAAATGGATTTTTTTTCTACTAAGAAATTGACCCAATATGTATTTAAAAATACAAAAATCACAAAAGGCTTGTCGAAGCTAATAATTCAATTGAAAGGTCCAATTCCCTTGTCTCATTCCCACAACTTCCAGCGTGCTGTGTGTTGAGCACTGAACAAAAAAAAAACAAAGAGCAAAAAAGAAATACAGCACAGGAACAGGCCTTGCGGCCCTCCAAGCCTGTGCTGATCATCATATCCTAACTAAACTAAAAAACAAACCTTCTGCCTTCTATTCCCTCCCTATTCATGTAACACTCAGATGCCTCATAAACATCGCCAATGTGTCTGCTTTCATCACCTCTTCTGGCAGTGTGTTCCAGGCTCCTACCACTCTCTGCATGAGAAACTTCCCTTGTACATCACTATGAAAGCCATTTTTTAAAAAAATAGAATCCCTACAATGTGGAAGCAGGTCATTTGGCCAATCAAGTCCACACCATCTCTCTGAAAGGCATCCCACCCATACCTAGCCTATTTCTGTATTTCTCATGGCTAATCCACCTAGCTTGTACATCTCTGGTCTCTATGGGGCCACTTAGTATGGGCAATCCACCTAACCAGCACCTCTTTGGGCTGTAGGAGGAAACCTGTAAGAAAAGAGGGAGAGTGTGCAAACTCCACACAGTCAATCACTTGAGGCTGGAATTGAACCCTAACACAGTGAGGTAGCTGTGTTAACCACTGAGTCACCATGACCTTGAACTCAGTTGCATATTTATAAAGGACACCTGAGCAGCACCAGGTTTTGTGGTGTACAATAATCACATTATCAGTTTTCTTTGGGATAGTAAAAAGTGTATAGTAAAGTCAAGGTCACTTCAGGGAAGATTGAGTTTTATTTGCTCAGTGATTCCTTTAAGTATGGGACCTGTTCTAAAACTCTCTCTGATAATTAACAATTAGGTTCAGTCTAACTATAATAAATGCCATTCTGGTAAAGGCCATATTCCACATTAAAATTCTTATAAGATAGACAAATTAGTAATAGCATTAAAATGTTTGGCATTAAAATAAAATTTTGATCCTGAAATTCTGCTTCATTATTATTTAGCTCAAATTATTTTTGTGCAATTGATACATTTCTTATCTTTGATGTCAAACAATCTGTTAAGGATAAGAAATATGATGAACTCCATCACATAAATATAAATGCTTTAAAAAAGGAATACAATCTTGACCGATTTGACATACATTCTTGCAACGTTTTTTAAAGCAATCAGATGTGTTATTCATAAGCATGGAAGATTAGCATCTATTATCCTTAGATGTCTGTTAAAAACCCATAGAGAGTCTGCCAGAGAAGTATTAAACCGTGATATTCTGACTGCACATTTTAAAACTATTTGTATTTTCTTTGCCATTATGCTTTAAGTAAAAGTGGAACAGAAGGAGAACACCATAATTCAAACTAATAAAGGGAATATGGATACAACATTCCTTATTAAAATAACATCATTAAAGGTTAGAAGAAGCATTTTTATCTTCACAAAATAGTTATAGCACACATCATAGGATTCTAGAATAATACAGCATAGATGAGGCCATTTGACAGTTAGAATTGTGACTGTCCAATCAATTCTAATGCTGTCTTCTTTCTCCATAGCCCTGTAATCTTTTTCTTTCGAGCATTTATCCAGTTCTCTTTTTAAAGTTACAATTGAATCTGTTTTGTTCAACCTTTTAGAGAAAGCAATCAAATCACTCTCCAAGGAGTAAACAGTCGTGAAATGGTTAATGCTAGAGATTGTATTAAGCTCCTCCCAATCTGGTTATGTCAAGTCAATTTGGGTGGGATTAAGGCAGAACATTCTAAGGTCCTATGAAGCAAAGCTCTACATCCACAGGTCTCTTTGTAATTTTAGTAGCAATGTTTACTTTATTAATGTAACTTGCACCCAATTGTTATCATGCAAAAAAATACAACTGTTTAAGTCATTTATTAAGATTCAGTGCTGGCAGTAAACTGTTCCAAGGTGCCAACAATTGGAATCACAAAAACAAATACAACACAACAATCAGCAGAGAGAATGGAAATTCCATTTAACTATATAGAGCATATCCCAGTGAACCCAGAAAAAATTTACATCTTTAGCTTTCAAGATGTGTTGGATTTAAGAACTACTCATTCAGCCAGTCTGGAGATGCAGCAACAGGAATAGTGAAGCAGCTGAACAGTGAGACCGTCTGCTGAAACACTCAGGGAAAGATCAATAACATAGAAACAACACTTAATGGTAAAAGCCTTTTATTTCAGAACAGTTAAGAAGCAAAGCAGCAAGTGAGAGCTACAAACTAATCACCCCTGACAGTCACACATTTGTCCGGAAGTGAGAACCTGTAGGAACAATACCGATTAGAAGTTCAGCTAGGAAGTGAATAGTTACGTGATGAAAGTTAAAATTCTCTGTTTCATATGGGAAAACTGCAAATGAATGACACAGAGCAGATTTTAAAACACTTTAAAAGAAGAAAATTAAGCAGCATTGTTATACAGCAAATCTAAAGGTCTGCCATGCAAAGAAACTAAAACAGCATAGAAGTACTGTAAGCTATAAAAACCTCAAAGCAAGGAGACTAAAGCAGCATTGAGAATGCATCCTGAATTCAAAATCTTCGAAGCATAGAGAAAAAACAATCACAGTAGGAAGAAATGTCAGTAGAAACAACACTACCAAACAGACTTAATATCAGAAATGGGCCGAATAAAACACAGGGTTGGACATTTCCAGCAAATAGTTAAAATACAAAACTGTTTTCAAGCTAAACACTAAATCAAAAGCTGAAGAAGTAATTACACTATTGTATTCAATAGGCCCGCAACAGATGATATTCTGGTTCATCAAAACGTAAAAGGCACAGATACTTTTGACAAAATTCTGCAAGATTTTGAGAATTATTTGATTTTGAGAAAAAATTAAATTCTAAAAACTTAAAGATTTAATGCAAGAGTATCTAAAATCCAGAAAATCCGTAAATATTCTCAATAATGGTCTCTACAGATCAATGTAAAATTTTGAGATCAGCATTCATAGGAGACAAAATTGTTGCTGACGAGTCTTTGTCAGATTTCTTTACATATGAAAGATGATCTTACTTTGGAAAAAGCTATCCAGATTGTGTGATAAGCAAAAAGTGGAAAGAATCAGAAAAATCCTGAAATGTGAAGGAAAACTTTGTTAAAGGAGAACAATCAAATCCATTTACAAAAACCCAAAAGATCCATGACAAACCAACACAAAGTGTAGGTCAGACACCAAATATTAATGTGCAGTGTCAACATTATAGAACAAGCATCCTTCACAGGTACAAGCAGTGTCCAGATATTAAAGAAGAATTCCATAATTTGTCACTTACAGAATTTGTGTTGACTTAGGACACAGATGTAGAGCAGCAAAAAAATCATATGGTTACTCATACAAAGATGTTAATGCGATAGTATCACTGGCATTAGGATAGATACTAAATGCATTCCTAAGGTAAATTGGTGATCCAAGTAACTCAAGTTTGACAGAACTTGTTTTTCAATGGACATCTTAATTTTAAGCTTTATACATGGGCAAATGTTATTGTCTTACTAGCTCATTTAGTATGGGTGAAAAGCAAAAATTATCAAGATACAATTATATGGGTCAGGTAGAAAAATTCTCAAGATTAAAATGAATGTTACAATGCAAAAGGTCTTAGAGTGGAGAGAATGTATACCTAATTCATAATCAAGCAACCTATTCTTGAATGCAATATTATTGATATACAGTAGTAGAAGGAGTTCTACTAATTGCAATATACAGACCAAGTTGGGCCAAGACTGTCAAAAGACAGGCCAGCCAGAGAACAACTGGTTCAGGAACAAACAGCTATTGAGCATCTGCTCAATAGACACCGAGTAAGAGATATTATTGGACTTCCTAGGCACATGTTGGAATGCAAAACAGATAACGAATCTGTTGAACTTAGCAATTATAGCATAAGAAATGTGTTTTATAAGGTCAAGAAGAACCAATGGTCAGCAAGCATATATAGGCTTCTATAAATTCATCAGAAGACTGACTAAGTATGTCCAGTGAGTTGGCTGAGAACATTTACTTTAAGCACCAATCTGATTGAACAAACATAGTTAACTTTAGTATATAGCTGAATCATATTTATTCCAGCTTTCCTTCAGAAATGTGCTCTGCAAAGAATACATCAGGAGCATGTAGACATCACTAGGTATACTGCCAGGGTTCAGTCAGTGGTGTGGTGGTCAGAGATATCAAGGGAGATTCAAGATCTCATACTCATGGTGAAATCTGTGACTAACAAAATTATCAGGAGTCCTATCATTACTGCAAGAAATTCAAATAACAAAAACTAAAAAATTTTGTGAAAAGAAACAGAAGAGGAGAAAATAATAACCCACACAACCTACTTGAGGTCATTGATCAATCTTTAACCAACATTGTTTGGCACCAACACATTTTGGCAAACAAATCATAATAGTAACTTCAAAGTTACTGTCAGGTGGTGAAATGAAACAAGCTCAGGAGGAATATTTCAATTCTTTCTGTTCTGAGAATGAATCATCAGTATCAATGACAGTACTAAATCAGGGGCACTCGTCAAGTCATATGACTGAGGAAGTGAACATATTGAGTTTGCAAGTAATAAGTACAAAGTGAATGAGAGAAAATATTCAACCTCATATACAAGTTGAATTAAAGAGTTTGTATAATCCAACCCTGATGTCTCAGCATATTGAAATGAAAGATTTGCCTACACAGGTTGAAGATTGACTGAATATGATTCAATGAGAATGAACATTGAGATAGGTTGGCCAGAATCCACAGATTCAGGACACAGTCAAGAAACAAAAAACTACTTGTCTTAGAAATCCAGGATAATGCAAAAAGGGAAATTCTTTATTTAACAGAACAATCTTTTCCATTAAATGAATGCAGAGATTAAATGTCCCCTGGATGAAGTTATGGAGCAACTACCTGATTCAGAACCAAAGAATACTTGCCCCACTCCAATCATTGCAGTTCAAGCTGAGGAAGGTCAACATGCTTCTGGTTAAGTTATATCCCCCTGACTTGATGCTACAGATCCAACAGACTAGCTGTAACCTAAACATACCTAACCCTCCAGACACAAATGTCCTTTTGTCACCCCTACCCCTAAGTCTCCCACTTCCAAGAAAGCTCCCACCATCCCAGCTGTGGAACAAAGGATACATTAAAACATGGTAGGAGGGAGAAAAAGGAAAAAACTTACAGAGGACATTTTGATGATCCAAGTGAAAAGTGCCTTGTTATCTGTGTAAATGTCAGGTGTTGGAGAGTCGCTTTATATAGGTGCCGAATGAATCATCCATGGGCACTTCACGACCATCCGTGAGGTTCAGTGGATTAAGATCAGCATCAAGAGCCCAATGCACCATCTGGAAGCAAGAGGAACGGTTTACACAGGTGTCATTGGGTCATGACAATACATTTGCCCTTATCATTCAACATCGCCAATGTTTGTCTCCCTTTGTATATAAAGGTGTAATTATCAATGAAATGCCCAGCAGTGGCTTGGCCAGGGATATGCGACACATGGACTGGTCAGTGCTTCAAGATGGTTATGAAGCAGCAGTCTGCATGCCTGTGTACTGTATATTGTATGGGCCTGTGACCAATTCTCTATCCCTTTAAAAGCCCGATGATTGGTGGTTTCTGCAGCCCTTGCTTTCAGAGTTGAAGTCACTCACTATGCTTACTCGAGTCATCTTCTTCTTCATTGCACACGTTTGAATTTCCAGCATGATGAAAAACAGTGAGGCTTCCAGTCTCAGGCTAACCATGCTGGTGAGGCCCCAAACATTCACACCTTGTTCTTAAGTAGCCTATCCCATTAAGCCATGACTTTACACCTTTCCCCAGGCCCCCATCCGAATCATCTACAGTATATACACTTACACTACTCAACTTCCCAGCTAACTCCTTATGTATGAGGTGACCATGCCTGATTTGGTCATTCACTGTCCTACCCCTATCTGGAAGCCAGGATTCTTCTGACCGTGAACAATAACCCTCACCCCCACCTTGACTAATTGTGTCAAGGCTCTCTAAGAGATTGATACGTCTAAAGACTATGATGAGAACTACTCCCCTCAGACTTTGAGACACAGCTCCCTGCTTGCCACACAGGTAGCGTGCTTGCCATGTAAACTACAGGCACATGGATGTGCGAGATTGACATAGCATACTGTCATTCTACAAGATGTGCACCCGCTAGACTGAGGACTGTTTAGCAGCAAGGAAAGCTGCCTGTTCCTATGACTGTGGCCATTAGTATGGCAAGGCAGTTAGGCGCTAACTGAACAAATGCTACGAGAGCCAGCAAGCAGCTCTGGGAAGATGCAGCTGAATCCCATCTGTAAGCTGAATGTCTGTCCATGTGCACAAAGTGTCCCCACTGCAGTTTTTCAATGTGTGTTGCTGGTGCATCCTGCAATGCAGATCTGTACTTTCAAAACACACTGTCAGTGCACAGAGGCCCATGTGAATACTGATTAGGATGGCCAGATGGGTTAGCAGATGCAAGATATCATTGTGCATAGATGAAGGGTACATGACCTGGCACCCTGTAGATCATACAATAAGATGTTGCCCAGTGTCCAAGATAGAGGTTGCTCACAGCAAGCAGTGATCTGAATCTACCAGGTACACTCTGTGGTTCCCTTGTTGAGTTTTCCTAACATGTAGCTTGATTTGGAGTCTGGTAAGAGGGGAGACTGAATATTAATGAGATGAGTTGTGGTTTTAACAAGGCAATTAACAAATATTTATCCCTATCAAATGGCACATCTGGCTCTCTGTCAAGGGGAGGCAATGGGCAATGATATTATCACTGGACTGTTAATCCAGAGACCCAGGAATACTCCCGGAACCTGGAATCAAATCCTGCTGAGTGGAATTTGAATTCAATAAATAGGAATCTGGCACTAATAGTCTAATTATAAGCATGAATCTGTTGCCAATTGTTGGAAATCTGCCATCCTTATCTGGTCTGGCCTACATGTGACACCAGACCCACGCCAATGTGGTTGACACTTAACTGCTGTCTGGGCAATAGATGCTGACTTAGCTGGTAATGCCCTCATCCCATGAATAAGTGAATAAAAAAATGAATGACCGCAGTCTAACAAGAATATCACCACACTACTTATGAAAAGCATGAAAGATAGCTTGAGTTTCTCCTAATGTTGAGATGGGTATAGCTGCACTTCTTCCCCAATTCTGCCAAATATCTTGCTCAGCCTGTATTGCTCAGACCACTTTGAATTTAAACTATAATTTTTTAAGTAGTGAACTTGATAATACCAGAAAATAGAGCATGAAGCATTTTCTTTCATTAGCTTGCAGAATGTTGCCTTTTCAGTAATTCTGCTGCGCTTCGCCATATTTTTAGGAAACCATTCATTTCTGAACAGACTATTATTTAGAAATATTAATCCCCTGCACACAGTAAGAACAGGAAAAAAGAGCAGAAACAGCCTTGTTGCTGCCCACAGCACAGGTAGCTGGTTACTCTTCGAAAGTTATAATGATCTCATGTTGCAGTGCTCTACAAACACACAGAGACAAAAATATTTTGTAAATTCCACTTTAGAAATAGAACAGTCTGACTCAAGATTGGTTGACAGACAGACTTTAACCTCACACCTTTAGTGCATTGTCTGAGCTGAGATGGCACATTTTGTTATAAAGCCTTAAGTTATCTTGAGGATGTGACTTAAATTAAGTTCTGGGATTTACATTTTAAAGGACCAAAACTAGCAAACCCATCTTATATGATGAACGACTTAATCTAGGTTTGTTCAATATGTCATTTCAGCTGCATGACACTGTAAGCTTTTGCTATAAATTCTGTGTCTTATGGTCCTGCTACATGATGAAGGAGCAGTGCTTTGATAGCTCGTGCTTCCAAATAAACCCATTGGACTATAACCTGGTATTATGTGACATTTAACTTTGACCACCCCAGACCAACACCAGCTCCTCCAAATCATGGAGAATGCATATATTCACTTTCTTCCCATCATAGTGGGGAGAGTGGTTAGCACTGCTGCTTCACACACCAGGCTCTGGGTTCAATTTCAACCGTGGGGGGCTATATGTATGGAGTTCTCACATTCTTCCCGTATCAGTGTGGGTTTACACCGAGTGTTCCAGTTTCCTCCTGCAGTCCAAAGATGTGCAAGTTAGGTGGATTGGCCATGACAAATTGTCCATAGTGTTCAGGGATGTGTAGGTTAGGTTCATGAACCATGGGAAAAGCAAGGATATACGTGGGGGGATGGGGTTAAGTCAGATGCTCTTTGGAGAGTCAGTGTGGACTTGTTGGGCCGAATGACCTGTTTCCACACTGTAGAGATTCTATGATTATTCATTCAAATAATTTTACAATGAAGTGGAAGTTGACACAGGGCATGCTGACATGGAGCTTTATACCATGGAGCTTTGCAAAACTGGCTGAACTGATTCAAAAACAAATCAAAGGGGGCAAGCCCACCTCGGAACCTGTGACCAGGGGACCAGAACAGGAAGAGGCTTACAGTGAGCTAAAACTTGGTTAATATCGACTCCCAGGCTAGGGCTCCCAGATCCCAGTAAAGACTTCCACATACATTGTAATAATGAGGGAAGATTTTACTTCGCAGTGGTCACACAGGACCACGGTGGCAGGAGGAGACCTGTATGGTATTGCTCCACCACGGAAGGGCCAGTAGTCACTGGGCTGCCCAGATGCATAGCAGCCTTAGACTGTGCTGCTTGGGCCGTGAGAGTCAGTGAACCCATAGTAATGGCAGGGAATGTCATCCTCCACACCAAACACACCCCAGTGGAAATGTTAAACCACCGGGAAGCTGGGGGCCTTCTCCAATATGAGAAGAGCAAAGTGGGAGGTAGTTCTCCTACCATCAAGTCAGTCCATGGTAATAGTTAGGGATATGGGAGAAAACCCAGCCGAGGGAATTCTAGACACAGGGGAATCGCACAATTGCGGAGACATAGATGGGGATGAAGATAGGGGTAGGGTAAAGGAATCCCCCCCAGACACAGCCAAGGAGACCCTCTTCATGGATGGGTCATGAAAATATATAGTGGGTTGCCCTGCACAGGATGGGCTGTGGTAAACAATAAACTAAAGACTGTTATGTCAGGAAGGATTGACAGAAGTCAGTCCACACAAGTAGCAGAGATAGTATGGGATAGAATGGGTGACACAGTGGCTCAGTGGTTAGCACTGCTGCCTCACAGCACCAGGGTCTGGGTTCGATTCCTGCCTGTCTGTGTGGAGTTTGCACATTCTCCCTATGGGTTTCCTCCGGGTGCTCCGGTTTCCTCCTGCAATCCAAAGATGTGCAGGTCAGGTGAATTGGCCATACAAAATTGCCCACAGTGTTAGGTTCATTAGTCAGGGGTAAATATTGGGGAGGGGAATGGGTTTGGGTGGTTTTCTCTTCGGAAGGGCGGTGTGGACTTGTTGGGCCAAAGGGCCTGTTTCCACACTGAAAAGGATCTAATCTAATAGTAAGACTATCCAAAGCATTTGAGATGTCAAAGGGGAGAATTGTGCACATTTATACAGACAGCCAAGATGCCCCGGAGTTGTACATGACTACATGGTTGCATGGAGGAGAAGAGGGTTCACCACTGCTGGGGTATCCCCCACCAAACACCAGTTAAGAATCTAAGTACTGCTGAGCACCAGCGAACAGCCAAAAGAGGCTGCAGTAATAAAAATCAAAGTTCACCAAAAAGAGCCAGGGAAAGATAATCCAGGCTGGCTGAAATTTAAAGGGAACCAGGCCGCAGACCGAGCAGCCTAGCGAGCCTTAGAGCAGGAAACCGTTGATGAGGTTCCAATAGCAACAATTGAACTAGAGGAAGATGCCATGCACATACAGCAGCTGCAGGAGGACATCTCACAGGAAGAGAGAGAGAGAGAGAGATGAAAAAATGCAGGGAGCACTTAAAGGGGAGGACAGTGTCTGGAGGCAAGTGGACAAAGTGGTAGCATCAGCATGCATACAAAACACTTTGCTAGAGCTGCACCACGGGCTCCCACTTAAGGCAGGGAAGCTATGATAGGAAGTCTAAGGAGAGCGTGGTGGTGGAAGAGAATGGGAAGAGATATAGCCAAACACTGCTGCAGATGTGTGGTTTGCGCACAACACAACCCAGGTAGACCCATAAAAGTTAGGATGGGACACCAACCAAGGCCAAGGGTACCCTGCGAATACCTCCAAACAAGGCCACTACCATCTTCCCGTGGGAAAACGTACTGCCTGGTCATCATAGACCCGTTCACCCGGTGGGTAGAGGCATTCCCCACCAAGAACTGTACCGCTGCCACTGTAGCCAGGATTCTAGCGGAGGAGGTAATCCCGGTGGTGGGGGGGGGGGTACCCCTACAGATCGACTCCAACCAAGGTCATACAGACATCAGGGAGGACATGGGCCGAAGTACTGCCAGCCATACTAATGAAATTAAGAGCCACCACTAATCAGGCAACCAGACTCACACCCTATGAATTAATGACCAGGCAAGCAATGCAATGACAAGAGACCATTATAACAAGTGGGACCACTGTAGGTCCATTGAAAAACAAAATTCGGAGATATGTACTGGAATTAAGCATCCAGCTAAAAGGGATGCGTAAATTAGTAGCAAAAGGACAAGGCAGGGGAACTTGAAACATTCCCTGAGGTCCCAGCAGCTGGGAGCCACGCCCTTGTGTGAACCCTGCCTGACAAACGAAGCTTTGCTCCAAAATGGAATGGGCTGTACGAAGTTAGAATCAGTGGTGACACCTGCGCCTGTATAGACAGAAGCCTGTCGGGATTTGAGGAGAACTTCTTTTACAAAACCCACTTAAATTTACATGGGAACCAAACTGTCTGTTAACCACTGGCACAATCGGTCGAATCCCTATTTATGGCCACCCCTGCGTGGACCCCTCGTGACTTATACACAGTAGATACCTCGGGCACACCTTGTAAGGGACAGCTAGGAAAATACAAAAGGGACTCCAAGGTAGGTGTGTGGAATTGGTCAAGCCCATTGGCCTATGGAGTCTGGCACCCCAACAGAGGGAGGGAAAGACCTATTTAAACATCAGTGATTACCCATTCTGTTTCACCAGGCAGGGATGAGGATGTGTTTATGCCCTGGTACCTAGAAACAGTTCATGCGTGCAGAAACAATGTACTCACCAGCACTGTACAATCACCCGGGGACAACTTACCTGTAGCGAGCAGGCATGCTTGAATGTGACCACGGGAAGGTAGTTGATATGCAGACAGTGCAATGGCACTCATGTAAGCTCTGCCACATGGACATACCCATTTGATACCTACCAGCTGGGAGGAACAAATGGGGAGTCAGAGGTGAGATGGGTAGACAAACAGGCCCAGGAACAGGACAGTGTATGCTATCGGGCAGTGAAGGGATTTGTTTTCCTATTTAAGGGGATTTATGCTTCTGACACACCAAACCTCCCGAACCTTTTCACAGTAGGAATGGTAGGACCCCTCACTGTATCATGCCCTAACGGGGGCCATGTTCGGAGAAGGATAGTGACCCGCTCCATCAGCCAGGAATTTTGTGCTGATTGACAGATCCCGATCCCAACCACGCTGGGATTGTCATTGGGGTTTTTGGGATCTCTATCTTTGCTGGCGGAGGGGGGGTGGGGTGCAGCATGGGTCCTCACTGCTAAAAACCAAAACTACATTGTGTGTGGATTGACAATCTTAGGGAACAATACATCAAAGGTTCTAGAAGCAATCAATGCTGAATTGGCTGAACCCAGACTTTACGCACAGCAGACACATTACGCGATGGATTATCAGTTGGCCCAGCAAGGGGGAGTATGTACAATCATTGGTGACAAGTGTATAACCCATGTCATTGACGAATCTTAAAATATTACACAGGCAATCAAAAACATTTGAGACCAGCTAGATGACTTCAGACAAGGAGCCACAGGAGGAGATAGCTGGCTAGAATGGCTGACACACAAATCCTGGGGACCCTATTTGGAACACAGAATTGTTCTCCTTATTTCACTCATATTGGTATTGTGCCTAGGCCTCGGGTGTTAAAGCTTTGCTGTAAGGTGCAACTGATGCAGGCCATGCCAGGAGCAAGGGTCACCACAGAAGAGCCCACAACTCGCACTCCTTGACACCTCTTGAGATGGGGAAACCTTAGAAAAGGCCTACATCTATATGTGAGTTTGGTGGTCTGTGGGAGATCTCCAAAGTTGCCTCCTTGGGCACAAAGGGGGAGTGAAGTGGGAGTTGACACGGGGCATGCTGACATGGAGACACAGACACAAGATGGCCACTGAGCCATTACATGGAAAAGTACAGCAAACCATACATAGATACTGCCTGACACCAACAGGATACCAGCACAATAGACACAGAGCATAGATAATTAGTTTAAGGCAGGTGGGGGAGAGAATACACATCAATAATGTCTACTGCCCGCTGGAGTGTCTGAGTCCAGCCACCATCTTCAATAGAAATGTTAACTACCTGAAATTGCTTGTATATAAGTGTTAATACCTTAGATTTGCAGTAATGAAAAACAACCTTCCTTCTCAGGAAGAATGTTCACGACCAACTACTGCAGCAATGGACTTCTGCGTAGCTGCTGAAACTGACAATGACTCTGTAACATTCCTCTGAAACTGACAATGACTCTGTAATGTTTTCTGTAAACAAACCATGCTGCACAAAGACTCGATATCTGTACCATTATACCATGAAATGTCTAAAATATCATGACATGTGCTCCATGGGTGAGAGAAGGCTCAGAGCTGACAGCCGTGCTGGCGGATGTCTCTCTCTTCCCAGAGCTCTGGTTTCTTTGTACAATAAACTCTGTCATTGAATCCCGATTCTGACTCTGAGACTAGTGATTTTCCCCACAGCAACAGACTATCCAGAGCACCAATTCAGTATTTAATTGAAAAGCAAAAGCTTTATCAGAACTATACACAATAACATTACACTTTGTATTTTGGGTAATTCAAGTAACCCAGTCCAAGTGATTGTCTGACTCCATATACCTGATTTTATATTCATTACATCCTCCTTATTCCATTGTGCATCCTCTCCAGTTCTCAGCATATCTACTATAAACTTAAGCACTATGTGTATCTATATACCTATTCAAACAGCCACTCCCTAATTCATGACCTATCCTTCTGCAGGACAAAATAACACATAATTTCAGAGAAAGGAGCAAGATCAGAATTGGAATACTTAATGTCAGATCTCTATCACAACAAGGCAGCCTGAAACAAACTCATTGGGGAAGTTAAGGTGGGCCGTTTGTCTGAGTAGAGTACCCTCCAAATACTTGTAATCTTTCACTCATTTCTGTAAATAAACCTGTCACTTTATCCTTGCCTTCAGGTCTTTCAAGCATCGGACAGCTAAGAACACCTTAGAAAAGAACAAATCCCTTGAGAACACGTCATCCTGTGTTTCAACCCTCCCAAACATCAGTACAGACATTGGCATTGACTCAGTCAGATAGTTGGTCAACGGTGCACCAATGGTGAAACAAATGCTAGTGTCGGGAGAGATGAAAAGTGGGTTCATTGGAGGGCAAAATCCGCACCCAAATCTGCAGAGCACAATGCACAGATGAGAATTTCTGATCTCCATCACAGTCATAAAAAGAAAACTGTTTAAATCGTACAAGCAATGATAGAAGGTATTGGAAGGCCTTTGAAGCAGAATGAAGTGTGGGAGGAGGGGTGGTTTCCATGGTAAGATAAAACAAAGAACTGCAGATGCTGGAAATCTGAAAATGAAACAACTAGAAATTGCCAGAGAAAGTCAGCAGATCTGGCAGCATCTGTGGTGAGAAAGGGTTAATGTTTCAGGTCAAGTGACTCTTCTTGAATTCCAAGAAGATGTTCATGTTGGTATGCCTACTCCTAACAGTGGATTTGCAGGATTTTGCCAAAAATGCACTGCTGATAATTCCCCAGGGATTTGAGGTTTCTGATGCATACAGGAATGTG
The DNA here is from genome assembly GCF_004010195.1 of Chiloscyllium plagiosum. Taxonomy (NCBI): domain Eukaryota; kingdom Metazoa; phylum Chordata; class Chondrichthyes; order Orectolobiformes; family Hemiscylliidae; genus Chiloscyllium; species Chiloscyllium plagiosum. The sequence continues at coordinate 58,988,526 of NC_057715.1, read as the reverse complement.
GGGAAAATGGCTACTCTGTAGACCATGATCTTGGTGTTGAGTTTGAAATCTCAGACACTCTGTTCATCAGGCATCCAAAAACAGATTGGAGATAATGTTGGACTTCATCACCGCTATCTACTTGTGCTGAGAAGATTCCTAAGGTATGAGAAATAATTCATGCTGTCCAGAGGCCCACTGTGAATTTTGATGGTTGGCAGGAGCAATGTTGTCTGGCAGGAGTGAGCTGGCAGAGAATCTTTGTTTGCTGGATGTTTAGTTTAAGGCTTAATCTCTCATATGTCTCAGTGAATGTGTCAACAGTGGTTTGTAGTTCAACTATAAGTGTGCGCTCTCAGGAATCTTCTGCATTCTGCACCTTTATGGCAGAAGTTGGGGTGGTCTTGGTTCTGGTCTGGAGGCATCAAAAGTTGACATTTCCCGCTCATTGTGTAGGTTAGGTCGACTCCAAGGAGAAGCTTCATGTAGGTGGAGTGAACTGTTGTGAGAAAGAAGATGTAGAAAAGCATTGGTACAATGGTGCAGTCCTGCTTGACCCCGGTTTGCACTTGTATTGGGTCTGTGGTGGATCCATTGGTGAGGATTATGTCTTCCATGTCATCATGAAGCAGGCAGAGAATGGTGATGAATTTATGCTGACAGTTAAACTTGAGGAGAATATTACATAATCCCTCATGGTTGACAGATTCAAAGGCCTTTGTGAGATTGAAGAAAGCCATGTGCAGAGGTCAGTGCTGTTCCCTGCTCATTTCTTGGATTTGTCTAGCACTGAAAATTATATCATTGTGCTTCTCCATGGGCATAAGCCGAACTGAGACTCATGAAGGAGCCTTTCAGGCACTGAGAGAAGGCAGTTAAAGGGATTTTTCATGTTAATCATTCCTGAATTGTACAGTGGGGACATCCCTTTGAAATTTCCACAGTCAGACCAGTCTACTTTGTTGAAGATGGCACCTCTGAGATCTCCCTATATGCTCTCTTCCTTCGAGACAAAGGCAATTGTGGATTCATGTAGACCTCCATATTTTATTATTTCAGTAGCAATTCCATCTGTACTGGAGGCCTTGCTTTTGCTCAGCTGTCAGAGATCTTTTTCTACATCATGGCATGTTGGTTCTGCACTGAGATGGTTAGTGTGTTGGGGGATTGTGTTGTAACCATTTGTGCTGAAGTCTGCATCTTGGTTGTGGAGATTCTCAAAGTGCTCTCCCTTCAATGGTCAGTCTTTGGTGGGCAATTCTCCGTTTTGTGATTCTCAGTGGAGTAGGTGGCTGGGTACTTAGACCATGGATGACTTTGTTTGCGCTGAAGATGCTGAGGATGGTTGTGGACATGTTGCTGAGTCTATTTCACACTTTCTATCCAACATCTATTCTTGGGCCATGGATTCTTTGTTGCATCTCAGCTTTCAGTGCCTGTTGGCTTGTTTCCTCTCTTTTTGGTGGCCTATTTGACGGAGATAGTAGAGCGGAATATTCGGTCATTGTTTCAGTAGTCAGTGGCTCCAGTCATGAGACAAGTAACACGGATATCTTTGCGATTCCTCACTCAAATGATGATGTAACCTATGAAGTGCCAGTGCTTGGAGTAGGGTTGTTGCAATGAGGTTTTGTGTTTGTTCCCCTGGTGGGGAAGGTTCATGTTCTAAGTATTTTGTCAAGAAGACGGCTCTACTAAAGTTCGTTTCCCTACACAGTCCTTGCCCAACATACCTTTCCAAAGATTTGTGTCTCCTCACTCTGGCATTTAAGTCACTGAAGTGAATCAAATTGTCTCCCTTGGAGATGCAGGATAGCCAATGGCCAAGGCGAGTATTGAATGCCCCTTTTGCTTTGTCCTGTACATCTTGGAGTTGGAGTATAGGCACTGATAACTATGATATTCTTCTTGGGTGAGCCAAAGGGTGATGAGCTGCTTATCTGCCACATGGGTGACTTGTTGAGGCACGTGACTATTTGTTTATAGACTCATAGAGTCATAGAGATGTACAGCACGAAAACAGACCCTTCAGTCCATGCCGACCAGATATCCCAACCCAATCTAGTCCCAACTGCCAGCACCCAGCCCATATCCCTTCAAACCCTTCCTATTCATATACCCATTCAGATGCCTTTTAAATGGTGCAATTGTATTAGCCTCCACCACTTGTTCTGGCAGCCCATTCCACACACACAACACCCTCTGCATGAAAAAGTTGCTCCTTCGGTCTCTTATATCTTTCCCCTCTCACCCTAAACCTTTGCCCTCTAGTTCTGGACTCTCCCACCCCAGGGAAAAGACCTTATCTATTTACTCATATCTATGTCCCTCATTATTTTATAAACCTCTATAAGGTCACCCCTCAGCCTCTGATGCTCCAGGGAAAACAGCCCCAGCCTGTTCAATGTCTCCCTATAGCTCAAATCTTCCAACCCTGACAACAACCTTGTAAATCTTTCCTGAACCCTTTCAAGTTTCATAACATCATTCCAATAGGAAGGAGATCAGAATTGCACACAATATACCAAAAGTTGCCTAAATAATGTCCGTACATCCGCAACATGACCTCCCAACTCCTGTACTCAATACTCTGACCAATAAAGGAAAGCAAAACTTCTTATGGTGAAGCTGACCATTTCTTCCTGTGGTGAGCCATTTCAGCAAGTGTTGTAACCAGTACCTTGTTCTTTAAAATTTGTCTTAAAATCATAGACTCATACAGCACGGAAACAGACCCTTAGGTCCAACCAGTCCATGTCGACCATAATCCCAAACTAAACTAGTCCCACCTTCCTACACTTGGCCCAAATCCCTTAACATTTTTCTTATTCTTGTACTTATCAAGATGTTAATTTTGAGAATAAAATTGAATCAAAATAAACGTCTTATACTACTGAAATGTAATAACTTTAAGAAATCTAGAAGCAAATTTAGAAGCAAACCTGAATCTCAGGAGCAGTTGCAAGGTACACACTATTCTCAGTCCATCATTTCAGAATTTTTGTTTCTAATTTCAATGACTCCCAAGATGGGTGTCATTCCTGTTAAAAAGCTGTCATTGGTGCATTCCTTTATCTGGGGGAACACTGTCTCTCCCAACTTCCCTTCACTGAGGAACTCTTCCCGTTACATCATCTTGGGGAATCTTTAATTAGATCTTTAATCATGTACATTCTAGCTCTGCCAATGGACATGCCAGCTCTGTGGAAGCAGATAGTTTCTTTTTTTTTGCAATATCCTGGATTTCTGAGCCAGTTTCTCTTGATCCTATCCTGAATCTGTGGAGTTTGATTTGACTACAGTTAAGTCATATGAAGCTCATCTTCAATTTGTGTAAAAAAATCATAATTCTCAAACTGAATTAACTCTGTTGAAGTACATAGTGCGTTATCTTGACCTATTGAGTATGTTGGGCATTTTCATTGGCTCTCTGTGAGTGATTTCCTGCTAAATTAGATATTTTCACATCCTCAATCATGTTACTCCAGGCTTGCTGCTTATTTAGGCTTACCTCTGTCAATGGGAATGACAATTCTTCTTTGGAAGATGAAGGATTTTGATCTTCCTCTTGAACTTGGGTCATCTTATTACCTGACTTTAAGTCAATCTGCTGTATGAATTTGTTCACCAGATTGCTTTGCTGTCTGAATAACTTCAGTTAAATATTCATCCATGGGCTCAAATGGGTTGAGCTCAAATTCATTTTCTCTTCATTTGCATCTTCTTGAAAACTTTGGCGGTGCTGTCATCTGAAGTTTCTTCAGTGATGGTAGTCATGGATTTTACAATGGTTTGTGAGATCTTCAAATTCTCAAGAGATCTGTGAATGCCACATTCCTTACTCAGCCTTGGCTGTACACCTGACAATGCTTCAGTGTTCCCGATGTCTTTCCAAGAAAGTAGAATAATTTGTCTTTGATCCAACACTAAGACGTTGTCTATAATTTTGAAATGCTGCCAATATTCTAGTATGTGTTTTGCCCAACTTGCTGGACTTTTAGTGAAGACTTAATTTCATTTAGATCAATGGTACCACATTCTTTCTTTTTGTTGTCATATTTGCTTGAATCTCTGTGGCTTGCTGGACATTGCTTCTTCTTGGCCATGTGTTTGTCCCGTCACAGATATACTATTAAATTTCTGCTTCTTTTTGGCTTCTACCACAAATCATGGAAGCTCAATTAAATCAACCTGTTCCCCATTGACTGGTTGGTCAACAGGTTATGTCCTGAGCCAGCTGTTCCCTCCGAAACTGGTTCAACTCTTTCAGCTACCTCAAGGACATTGAGGTGGGGACTTGCATGCTGTGAATGTCCCGACCCCACCTTAGACAGTAGTGGTTGATGAAGGTGGCTCAGCATCATCTCTTCAGGGCAATGAGAGTTGGGAACAAATGATCATTTCCACAGAAATATTTACATCTTATGAAGAAATTCATAAAACCTTCTGAGGAATCAGATCCTAGATCAAAGGAATAGAGGAAGTTGGAAGAAATCATGTTTCCTTTTTCCTGTTTCACAGAAAAATTGCATTGTACAACACCAGAGAGTACAAGGAGAACAGAAAAAAAAACAAAGATGACAATTTGAGCAGAGCATTACACTCAAAGACCAAGGCACACAATGTAGTCATCAAAAACGTGACCTCAGACCTGGTTATTTGTGCTTCCTTCATTGAGCTTCCTCAGCCAGTAATATGAGCAGTAGTGAAGGAAATACAAATTGATAATCCATCAATGAACTGAACACACCAAAACAATTAGAGCTCATGCTGAGCAAAGACCGCAGTTTTTGGAGTAAATTTTGGAACTGGGGATCTAATGTTCAAATGCATCCATGGGTGAGAATATTATCACATGGCTGTAATACTGATCTTGTGTGCACTGATAATTGAAATACTCAAAGTGTATCAGCTTCGAAGATGGAAAAATGAAATTACACAAAAGTTGAAAGGCGAAGTTCGAATGAAACTGAAGCAGCAGTTGTTATTACAAAAGGAATTATGTGAATTAAGTAGTTAGTCTTTCTTTTAGATTTTTTATCTATCTATATTTATACACAACACAGAAGTAATGCACACATCCCATGAGCGCTTAGCAAAATGAAGGGAAAATGATGATCCTAAGACAGATATTTTTGGATCAAGACGGAGAAGATATTGGCTAGGAGCTGCTCACATAAAAAGAAAGCAAGCTTGTAAACTGAAGTTACCTGAGCCACAGTCAGTGGCTTGGGCTAGCTTGAACCAGATAGGCTTTGAGGATGACATAAATTGCAAGTCCTTATTTAGAGGGAGAATAACAAGGTGGTCTTAACAGTGTCCTTAGAAGGAACCTATAGTGGAAAGACACCGGCTCTTAGAAGACCCATGAACCAAGAAGAACAAGTTACCACTGTTTGGCAAGATAAAACCACAGGAGAGAAATGCAGGATTCAGTGAGCCATCAGGGAAAACCCCATAGAGCGAAGTTGTGGACCCCACAGTTGAAATTGTGGAAAGGACCCCAAAACCTGGAAGAAATCACCTGGCCAGGGTGAGCTTCGATGAGAGACATAGAGTCATACAACACAGAAACACATCCTTTGGTCCAACCAGTCCATGCCGAACATTATCCCAAACTAAACTGTCCCAACTGCCTGCTATTCTTGGGTATTTGCTGTTATTTTTATTGACTGTTAAGGGAACGTGCTTGACTTTTTGTCTTGTATGAGGAGAAAGTGAGGACTGCAGATGCTGGAGATCAGAGCTGAAAAATGTGTTGCTGGAAAAGCGCAGCAGGTCAGGCAGCATCCAAGGAGCAGGAGAATCAACATTTCGGGTATAAGCCTTATGCCCGAAACGTCGATTCTCCTGCTCCTTGGATGCTGCCTGACCTGCTGCACTTTTCCAGCAACACATTTTTCAGCTTTTTGTCTTGTATGAACTACATGCCTGCTGTTAACCTTTTCCTAACCAAATTCTGTAAATTGTATGTTTCTTTTAACTAAACTAACAAAGGTATTGTTTTGTTGATAGACTTGAATATTGACCTCTTTGGGCCAAGCCAATAACTGTTGTCAAGGACAGTAACCGGGCAACACTCCAATATTTTGTGCTTTCTCACTTCTTAGGCAGTGACTTCCAGATACCCATAAGCCTTCGGATGAAATATGTTTCCTCAAATCTCTGTGAAACCTCCTGTTTATAAAGCCCTCCTGACTACATTTTAAGAATTTGGGATGCTTTGTGAATCCCAAATAATATTGAGGTAATTGAAATCCCCCAGTCTTATGACCCAAATATTTTTATACTTGACAGAATTTTGCTTACATATCAATCTTCTCATCTCTGTCTGACTATTTAGGGCGAGATAATGTGTTTAGCCCATTTTTATTTTTAAGTTCCACCCAGATGATCTGATTTGAGGTGCTTTCTAAGATATCATCACTCCCTATTGCAATAAGTGATGCCTTAATCAATATTGCAACACTGCCTCTGTTACACTCTGCCTTCTGGCCTGAAATTTCTATGCCATGGAACAAGATCGCCAGGATGATGAACTGTTTTTCCGCTGCCACAATCTCCACACTCACTTCTTCAGCAGGAAGTTCCATGCTCCCACAACTCATCATCAAGCCACTGTTGCCAGGACTGTTACTGACCCCATTACCTCCAGAGATCTTCCCCCAACTGTCTCCAGCCTTGCAATCTCTGAACTCCAGTCATCCCAATTCTACCTCCTAACCAAAATTCACAAACTAGGCTGCCACAGTAGGCCCATGTATCAGCAAGTTCCTGCCCCACCATGCTCATTTCCTCCTGCCTTGACTCCATCCTCTCTCTCTCTTGTCCAGATCTTGCCCACCTACAATCTGCTAATCCTCCGATGCCCTTTGTCATATTGACAATTTCCAGTTTCCAGGCCATAGCAGCCTCATCTTCACCAGGTTGCTCATTCCCTCTATACCTCCATTTCCCACCAGGATTGTCTCAAAGCTCTCAGCTTCTTCTTCCACCAGAGTTCTGAACAATACCATCCACTAACACTCTTGTCTGCTTGGCTGAACTTGTTCTCTCATTAACAATTTTTCCTTCAATTCATCTCACTGATGCCAAATCAAAGGACTGGAAAGGGCACCCGCATGAGTCGCAGTTGTGCCTGCCTTTTTGTGGGGTATGTGGAACAATCTTTATTCCAGTCTTACACTGGCCTCCTCTTTTGTCAGTACATCAATGACTGTTTCGTGCTGCTTTTTGCCCCCCGGACCTTGAAAAAGTTGCTCAGTTTGCCTCCAATGTTCCTACCTAACCTTCACGTGGTCCATCTCTGATGCTTCTTTTCCTTTCCTTGACCTTTCTATCGCCATTTCAGGGAATAAACTGTTCACTGTCACCTGCTACAACATTAAAAATCACACAACACCAGGTTATGGTCCAACAGATTTGTTTGGAAGCACTAGCTTCTGCAGCACTGCTCCTACATCAGGTAGCTGTGGAGCAAGATCATAAGACACAGAATTTATAGCAAAAGATTACATTGTCATGCAACTGAAATGATATATTGAACAAACCTAGATTACTCTTAAGTCTTTCATATTTTAGAATGGGTTGCAAGTTTTGGTTCATTTATATGTAAATCCCCGAACTTCTTTTCAGTCACATTCTCAAAATAACTTAAGGTTTTATTAAAAAAAGTGACATCTCAGCTCAGACAATGCATTAAAGGTGTGAGGTTAAAATTTGTCTGTATCCCAAACATGAGTCAGACTGGTTCTATTTCCAAAGTGGAATTTATAAAATATTACATGGATTGACTGCCTGCAGATTATGCACTTTTTGAGCAAAATAGAATGTATCTGCAAATACAATTCTGCAAGTGCAAATTCACTCCATAAACTTATATGTGTATGTGTGTGCACATGAGGGAGAGAGTGTGAGTGTGTCCATGTGAGTGTGTACGTGTGACTGCACGTGACAAAGTGTGATAAAGTATAGGTCTGTGAGAGGGTGTGTGCATGGCTGAGTGTGAGATGTGTATGTATGTGTATATGAGAGAGAGTATGTGTATGAGATAGGGTCTGTGTGAGTATGAGAGTATGTAAGAGTGTATGTGCATATATATAGTGTAGTGGGGTCACCTGTAGTGTGACATGAGCCCAAGGTCCTGGTCGAGGCCATCCCCATGAGTCCCAAACTTAGCTATCAGCCTCTGCTCGGCCAATCTGTGCTGTTGCATATCCCGAAGTCCGCCTTGGAGGATGGTCACCCAAGGCCTTAAGGATAACATCGACAACAACACTGTACAACCCTGACATGGCAACCACTGCAAGATGTGTCAGAATGTCAACATGGATACCACCATTACACATGGGGACACCCTCCAACTGTGTATGCTGCAGGTACTCATGTGACTCAGCCAACCCTGGATATCTCATATACTGCAGGCACGGATGCCCCAAGACATGGTACATTAGCGAGTCCAAGCAGATGCCACGACAATGGATGAATGGACACTGCACAACAATCATCAGACAGGGATGTTCCCTTCCGGTCAGGGACATTCAACCTCGGATCTTCGAATGACTATGGGTTTGTGTCACACTACATGGGATCCCACTATACTATACGCTCTCACACACATACACCCACACACTCACGCAGACCCTCTCTCATACACACGCTCTCTTACACACTCACTCACACCCACATGCACACCCTCTCACAAACATTTATTCTATCACACTCACACACACACTTTGACAAGCATATGTGTATACACGCAAACACCCTCTCTCCTCATGCCCACACACATATATCAGTCGATGGGATGAATTTGCATTTGCAGAATTATAGTTGCAGAAACATTCTATTTTGCTCAAACATTGCACAATGTGCAGGCAGTCAATGCAGGCAGTCAATCCATGTAATATTTTATAAATTGCACTTTGGAAATAGAGCTAGTCTGACTGTCAAGATTGGAGCAGCGCTCTGAAAGCTAGTGCTTCCAAATAAGCCTGTTGGACTATATATAACCTGGTGTTGTGTGATTTTTAACTTTGTCCAATGCAGTCCAATACTGGCTCCTCCACATCATCCGCAACAATGCCACTGACTCCCATAGCTACTTTCACTACAGCTCTTCACACCCCACATGCAGTTCCATCCCAGTTCCTTTGCCTACATCATTTGTGCTCGGATGATGCCACCTTCCACAACAGCACTGCTGACGTTTTCCTTATTCCACAGCCATGGTTTCCTGCCCACTTTGATTGACAGGGCCCTCAACTGCATCCAACTTATCACCAGTACTTCCACTCTTGCCCCTTGCTAGCACTCACAACAGCATGATCAGGTATTCTTGTCCTCACTTTTCATTCCGCCAGCCTCCACATTCAAAGGATTATGCTCCACCATTTCTGCTATATCCAGAATGTCACCACCAAATACATCTCCCTCTCACTCCCCTGTCTGCATTTTGTAGGGACCAATCCCTCAGGACATCCTTGTCAATTACCACCAACACCATGCCCCCTTCCCTTGGCACCTTCCCATGCAACCAGAAAAGGTACAATACCTGCCTCTTCACCTCTTCCCTGTTCACCATCCAAGGCCCTTTACAGTCTTTCCATGTGAAGCAGCATTTCATCTGTTTCTCTTCCAACCTGGTCTATTGTAATCACTGTACAGAATATGGCCTACTTTACCTTGGAGAAACTAAATGCAGACTGGGTAATTGCTTTGCAGAACACCTCTGGTCTATGCACAACATGGCCGCGACTTTTCCGTAGACAGTCATTTTAACCGAGCATTCTGCTCACACATCACTGTCCTGCCCTCGACAGGCTGCAATGGTCCAGTGAATCACAGTGAAAACTGGATAAACAACATCTCATCTTCACACTCGGCATCTTACAACCTTCTGGACTTGACATTGAGTTCAACACATTCAGACTGTGAATCCACTCCCATTCCCTCCCTTTCTTTTAGCTTTTCTTGTTGCATTCTCTGTCATAATGTCCTCTCTCCCCTCACCCACTCCAAGAGGAATATCTGGACCCAGTGATCCAGAAACCTAAAGCCCTCCATCCACTCCAGTGCATTCATCTGTTCTATCTGCCTATTCCTTTCTTCACCAGTATGTAATACTGGGAGTAATTCAGAAATTATAGCCTTCTTGGCTTTGCTTTTTCAACTGCTACATAACTCCCTACATTCTTGTCATATGACCTCTTTCCTCCTACTGCCTATGTCCTTGGAACCAATGTGAACCACCTCTGAGTGTTCACCCTCCCCCCTTTCAGAATGCTCTGTTGCGGTTCAATGACATCCTTGACCCTGGCCCCAGGAAGGCAAGTCACCATCCTGCAGTGACATCTGTGGCTACAGAAATACCAGAGAATGCCCCTCATGACTGAGTTTCTGACCACTATTGTAGTCCCTCTCTGCTCCCTACCTTGTGCAGCTGAGCTCTGGCTTCACTCTCCAAGAGGAACTATCACTCTCACTATTTTCCAACACAGAAAATCTCTTCTTGAGCAAGAGGAATCTCTGACTGCACCCCTTCTTCTGACCAGTGCTCACTATCAGTCAGAAACACTTCCTTCAGCTGCCAGGTGACCACATCCAAGCTCTAAAGCTCCATTCTGAAATTGATAAAACCAGTACTACATCCTGCAGACGTGGTCAGGGAAGGTGAGTGCAGACCCCGAGCCTTGCCCTCTCTCCATCCGCTGCCCTGGGGAGAGATGACCCCAATGATCCAGCAGTCACTACTCCCAGAATGGGAGTGCATTTATGTGACACATTCAGGTACAACAACACTGCTGCAGTTTATTTAAAGTGAAACAGAATCTTTATTTACAATAACATTAATTATTTATAATATGTACAAATATAACTGGGAGAAAGGTCAATTCCTTTTAAGAACTGGAGGCTCTGGATGACATCAATTACTATGATGAAAAGCTGTATGTTTTTGGATTAGTTTTTGTCACAAAGCTAAGCATCTGGAGGAGATCTATTTTTGTTGCAATATTCAGGATCTGGAGGAGATGAATTCTTGTTGCAATGTCCAGGAAGAGGAAATCAATGCTGAGACAAAATTGAGAATCTGGGGAGATCACTTGTATTAGAATGGCAAGGATCTGATAGAAATCAGATGCTGTTACAAAGGCCGATGATCTGAAGGCTATCAGATTTTGTGATGAAGCTGAGAAGATCTGTTGGTGTGGTACAAACATTGATATTCAGAAGATCAAATTTTGGTGGTGAGGATCTGGAGCAGAATAGTTGGGGCTAGGAAGACAAAGGCCATATTCAGAGCTTGATGTACTGAGGCCTCATTTAAGTGCCAGACAGCAGCAATTGCCAATTAATGCTTTGTACCAGATTGTCCATCGGAAGCGATGTGTCTGCTTGGTGAGGAATGCTGCTAAGGCCACTGCATAATCGTGGTGATGGTCCTGCTTGAAAAGGACTCACCATGTCGGGGTAATCGTCAATGAGCTGACTTGAAATACTTTTCAGGAAGTCCCGGTAACTCCAGCTTGGTGCCTCGAGACACCTCTCAGTTAAGGAGCAAACCTTTGTGGATCCAATGGATGAGAAAGTCATCTGCAGTTCTGCACTACAACACTGGATGGTTTTCTCACTCTTACTATCCAAGTGCAACAGCAAGCACACGATGTTGGTGTGGAGCTGTCGCTGGAAGTCACTAGACTCTCCAAACATGGCCAATATCGGCAACATTTGGAAAGCTTCCACAGAAACTTGCTTACTTCCTGCCCCAAACAGTGGCTGAATCCTGGAGAGGATTGCATTTAAAAAGGGCCTGATTGTTCCTGCTGTTGCCTCAAGGATGTTTTTCTGAAGGCAAGACAACACCGCAAGTGTGAATACATTGCTGTTCTCTAGATTGCCCAACAGGCTCACCAAGACATCGGTCACACTCCAACACCGCTGCCTTGCACCAAAATCGATGTTATTTAAAGTTCTGACATAGAGCAACTGGGTAACGAGCGAGGTATCATATTAAGCTGTTAATGACCATGTCTGTGAGACCCAGCTCGGAAACACACAGAGCTTTCAGGAGTTCCCCAAAGAAGATGATTATAGGAACTGCCTGACAGTCCTGGATCCAAAGGATTTGGGAAGCCAGGCAATGTATGGTCTTAGACAAATCATCACCTGCAGATGCTGTCATTGCCTGGGCCAGCAGAACACCCCCTGATCAAATCCAACCCCTAGTAGCTCTTGCCATCCTCCTACCATTACCATCTGGTCTGAGATGTCACTTTGACCAATCAGATCAAATAGGGCCTTGAGTGACCTCACACACCTTTCATTCAGTGACCTACTTGTATCAACATCAAATCCAGCGGTGAAGACTCTCTGCTGTATCTGAATATCTGTATCACTGGGCAGAGAGAAACTCATTCCGCTGGTGAATGATACAAGTAAGCCACTGAAAATGTGTAGGAACAATGTCCTCACCACATCTGCCATCCTGAGCTGAATGAGAATCTCATATAGGCCGTGGATGGCAGTCAGCGAGACGTTGGCCGAGTACATGTCCCCACTGATGGGGCAGCTTTTTCCCTCCAGTGAGTGCACAAGATGTTTGATCGTACTCGCTGGACAGGCTCTATCCTCAGCTGCTGCTTTCCACACATCCCGGATGAACGGGGCGACAGAGCAGGAGCTGGGACATAGCTGCTGCTGAGTGCTGTGAGGTCAAAGCAGTCATTCCTTGTAGAACACGCCGTTTCACCTCCTGGTGTGGGATGATCTCCAAATGAAGCCCCAGCACATGCAGGATCTCTGAGACCCGGTCCTGAAGTTTTTTTCTTTCTCATAGGGAGAGGTTTTCTAACAGTAAGGAAGTGAACCAGGCACAGCTGGGATGTTGGTCAGACAAGCTGCCACAGATGGACAGGATGATATAAGCAACGCTGAGGGCCATCTGTTGAACTGCATGGGAACCATCAGCACAACGTGGAATCAGTTCTCCAAGCAGCGTGCCCACAAGGTTTTCCAGCACTTCCCCGCTGTCTTTAAACCTCCGTAAAAACATCACAAGCATCTCAGAGATGGTGTGTACTCCTGTTTCTCACTCATTGTCTTCCATTGAGAAGATCCCTTCCTCAATTTTCTGGACGTTTTGATCTTTGTCTTCTGTCTCAGCAATGATCTTCTGAGCCACACAAAAGAAATGAATAAAAGGCTTCATCGTTCAGTCTGCTTATGAAAATCCTTTTATTCTGCTGATTGAACTTTGTCTTCTATCTCTCCCATGGAAGTAAATCTTGCCCACATCCCACCACAGCCTCAAGTTGGGGAACCCACCCGCGTTCTTCTCAAGCTGGTCCAGAAGTGACGTAACCAGTCCTGCAACCACTGGTTCTCCAGCAGCAGATTGTTAAAGTGCAAGTATGCTGACCTCCCCCCCAGCATTGAACTGGGCTCCGCCCAGACCAGGTTGTGGTCAGAAAACGGCACATGTTGTATAGAGGCCTTCAGAACACAGAAGGCATATATCCTGGAAGCGTAGATGTGGTCAATTCTGGTTACTCCAACCCTAGGCCTTGCAAAGGTGAAGGCAATGAAATTGGGATGGAGATTCGCCAGACATCTACCAGGTCAGAGGTCTTAAATGAGTTCCTCAACTTCCTCACCAATGCTGAGCTCTTCTGCGGTCCCGTCTCTCGAGGGTACGAGTGAAATCTCCCCAAAGAAGGATGAATTTGTAAGCTAAAAAGCATCGGCATTCCTCAAAGAAGTATGTCTGCTCAGGTCCCATCCAAGCTGCATGTACGTTCATGAAGTGAAGCACCAAACCTCCAAAACAAACCGTGAATTGGCCTGGTACATACTCCTTGACTCTCAAGATCTCTCGCTTAGAAAAAGAGGCCAACAAGGTAGCCATCCCACCAGAATTGGACACCAAGTGGCTCATAAAGACCTTTCCTCGCCACTCCAGGAGTCACGCAGGGTCATCTCCTGAAATGGTATGGGATTCTTGCAGGAGGCTCACCATGTACTTTCAGTCCCTGAAGAGGGAGAGGATACAATATTTGCGGTGAGCCATCCCACTACCATTGACATTGAGGTCAGCTATGGATAATAGCATAACCGGAAATACATGCCACCACCACCAGTTAAAATAATGAAACCCAACTTATTGAGCAGGCGGAGGGACTCTTTTTCCCTTTTACTCCCGGAGAATGCTGCAAAGGAATTCCTGCCACCACCACTTCGCCGTCTTTTTTATTCCCGGGACAGCTAAAAACTGCCGGGCAGACATGACCCAAGAATTTCACCTATCCATAGCCAACTGGACTCTGTCTTGGTGAGCAAGCACTATTTGCAAAACATCTTGGAATTCTCCAATGGGGATAAGGGGGACCTCATCCGCGGGCAGCACATCGCTCTCCACCTTGTCTAACTCGGCAGAGCTCACAACCAATGCCCAGTCCTCTTCCAGGTTGTCAGGGGCGAGACCAAGGAATCTTAATAGGAACCTCCAACTCTTGGATTATGCCAGATTCAACTAAACCATTGACGAAAGTGGTGGCCCCCATGGGAACCTGCTCCACTCCCAGTGCCAGATCACCCTCCGTGTCTAGGAAAAGATCCCCAGTCAAGGGCAGAAGTACTCAACATAAAGGCCTAGGAGGGAGTGAGGAGGCCTGCTCCTTCATTACTACCATCCAGAGTGCTCTCAGAGTAACGATCCCAACCACAATCCCCAGCCAGTGTAGGCAGCACCTCAAGGACCTCCAGTTCTTGTGGCATGAACAAGACCTCAAAGTGGCCACGCTCACCTCAGTCCAAGGTGCCTGGTCCAGTTGCGGTAGACTATGAGGGCGGCTTTGTGACCCCTTCCCTCTGTGAGAAGGGAAAGGGTTTTCTGGAGGATGCTGCTCCCTCATTCTTGGGTGGGGGGAAATGATGTGTTAGTATTGGACTCTCCCTGCTTCTCCAACCCCAAGGAATGGCACCTTTTTCGGGAGGATGAGGGAACAAGAGACACCTCCATCCTTCCACTGTCCTGATGCCTCCTCTCCCCCTCAAACATCCTTCATTTTTCCTTGTCCCTCACGGGTTTTGGAGCATGCAGAGACCAGGGGAAATCGGAGGCACTACCTGCTCTCGCGGCTTTTGTCATTGACGGGTCCCAGGCTGGGCTCCAAATCTCACACCTTCCTGTCGGACCCGGGACTGTAAACTTTGCAAGGGATTCCTTCCCAGGCTGGGGGGCCAATGGCCTCAAGGTCACCTGGGGAATCCTCCTGAGAGGCTACCTGGAAATTCCTGGTCTTCCTCTGAGCTTTCCTCTCTTGTAGACACTCTCCTGCCACCTCACTGGTGTCTGTAAGGGGGGTCGTGAGGGGAGAGATGATGATGCCAACTGCAGTCACTCAGCTGTTGACAGTGACCTTCGAGGCAGAGCAGTTCCTCTGGAGGTGTCCCACCTTCTTGCAGGCATAACATCCCACACCCTCCACTAACCAGAACACCCAGTAAGCAGCACTCTCATGCTCAACCATGAACGAGCCCTCCGTGACTGCCTTCTGAGTCAGGCAAACCTGTCATCAGAAGGAGTAAACGTGTCTCAGGCAGGCCTCCTTCAGACTAAGCAGGAGCAGCACCACACTCAATGTCACCTCCTTGAACTGGCAGAGGTGAGGGAGAAGGAGCTCAGATGGAACAAAGGGCAGGGTGTTCAATAAAAGGACCCTGAGAAACTACTTATTCAGGGTCGAGAGGCAACAATGGCCCACCAACAGTAAGCCCTTTCTCCAGGGTGAGGTGCACCACCTGCTCAGTCTTTAGCATGAACACCACCTTCCCAAACATTTTTGATGCAGCAACAATGGTGGGGGCACCAACTACCCCTGCCAAGGCTATTGCATATGTCTCAATGATCATGGCGGGGTAAATGTAACATTTCACCCAGATCTATTTCATTAAGTATGTAAAGGGTGATTAGATCCCTGGGGCAGGGGTGGGGGAACATGGAGGATGCAACAATCCCTGCGTGGAAGTGACTGGGCCCCACCCTGGATATTGTTTTAGAGCACACCACAGTCGGTTGGTCGGTCACCATCACTCCCTCCACAAACCATGACCACCACCATCCCTCACACAAATAAAGGGAACAGAGAGTCCTATGAGGCCTCCTTTGCCAGTCTGGTTGCCTCAGTTAGTTATGTCCCAACCTGTCACCCAACCCACAGGTCCAAAACAATTGTTCTCCAATGCCCAGAGGCAATAGTCACTGCAAACGAATTGGGCCACAGTCATAAAGTAATAAAAGAAGATGGCCCAAGCTCTGAACAGTTCAAGGATCCAGACTCCAACATACACTAACTCACTACAGGTGTTCAAGCCCTAAGCAATTAATGTCCAGGTCACTGAAGTTGTAGCCCAGGCTCCAGAAACAAGCCTCCTCCACCAGCCGAATAGATCATGGGCAGCATGGTGGCTCAGTGGTTAGCACTGCTACCTCACAGCACCAGGGATCTGGGTTCAATTCTGGCCTTGGATGACTGTCTGTGTGGAGTTTGCATGTTCTCCCCTTGTCTGCATGGGTTTCCTCCGGGTGCTCCGGTTTCCTCCCACAATCCAAAGATGTGCAGGCTAGGTGAATTGACCATGCTAAACTGCCCATAGTGTTAGGTTCATTAGTTGGGGATAAATGTCGGGTTGGGGAATGGGTCTTGGTGGGTTACTCTTTGGAGGGTCGGTGTGAACTTGTTGGGCCGGAGGGACTGTTTCCATACTGTAGGGAATCTAGTCTAAAAGTGCAGGGCAGCAGCAGCAGCACCAGCCATAAGTCCTAAGCTTGAGTCCTTTCAGGAAGACAGACAGGTTGCAGCAACCGAAATCATAGGTTATAGGCTCCAATCCACAGCAGCTTCTCCATGACTCAGCAGGTGTTATTGTGGCAGTCTTGAACTCACTGAGGAGAAATTCAGGCCACCAGGCTTCCAAAGGCAGCAGCAATGGAGAATCCTAGGTTTAAGTGCCTCTAGGCAGGTAGGCTACAGGCCACATTCCTGTAGGCTTTTGCCCGAAACATCAACTTTCCTGCTCCTCGGATGCTGCCTGACCTGCTGTGCTTTTTCAGCACCACTCTAATCTTGACTCTGATCTCCAGCATCTGCAATTCTCACTTTCGCCAGGTCGGCTACAGCACCAGAGTTTTCAGATTCTCGGCCTCAACCAACTCCAGCTGCCCTCAGTTGCAACAGGTATTGCCACTTCAGCTTCCAAACTCCAATAACAGTAGCACTGGCAGCAAAGTGCAGACTCCCAATAAACTACCCTCTACAGGGAAAGCAATCCTCCAGCACTACTCTCTGTCTCCTGTCATTAAACCAATTATGTATCCAATTGTGAATTCACCCTGAATTCCATGTAACCTAACATTATTAATCAGACTACCATGCTGAACATTTCCGTAAACCTCACTAAAATCCAAGTAAACAACGTCTGCTGTACTGCCCTCTTCTATCGTTTTAGTAACTTCCTCAAAAAACTCAAGTTTGTGAGACACTATTTTCCGCGCACAAAACCGTGCTATCTTTAATCAGTTTTAGCCTCATAATGTCCATAAACACTATCATTTAAAATCACCTCCAACAGTTTACCCATAACTGAAGTCAGACTCACAGATCTAAAGTTCCTTGGTTTCTCCTTACAACCTTTCTTTCAATGAAGGTATAACATTTGCCACCCTCAAGTCATCAAACACCTCACCTGTAGCTGTAATGATGCAAATATTTCTGCAAGTGGTCTCACAATTTCCTCCCTTACTTCCCATAATGTTCTGGGATACATTAGATCCATCCCACAGATTTGTCCTCCTTTATACTCCCTAAGACCTCCTGAATGTCCTCTTTTGTAGGGCGAACAGTTTTTAAATGCTCAAAATCTCTCTGTGTTCTCAAGCCTCCATTTCTTTCTCCACAATAAAAAATATTCATTTCATGTCTCCCCATCTCCTGGGGTTCATCACAAAAATGACCTCCTTAATCGTTAAGAGGTCGTACCCCTCTCAGTAGTTACCCTCTTATTCTTTGGATTGTCCTTAACTTTGGCTGTCAATGCTACCTCATTCTTTGCCAATACCTCCCTCTTTGACTTCCTGGTTTCTTTCTTAAGAATGCCCCAACCCTTTTATTATTGATTAAGAGATTCAATTGACTAAAGTTGTCCACATATAAAATAAGATTCTCTTTAATTCTTGACTAGGACCTCAATATATTTATTCATCCATTATTCCTGAAACTTACCAGCTATACGCTTCACTCTAACATGAACATGTGATCAAAGTGAAAATATGAATATAGATTAACAGTGCTGATTAAAAGACAACAGTACAGGTGATTTTAGCTTTGACTGGTCAAGGATTCCTCTGCTGTCATATCTTTCATAGAAATATACAGCACGGAAACAGACTCTTCGGATCAACCAGTCCATGCTGACCATAATCCCAAACTAAACTAGTCTCACCTGCCTGTGCTTGTCCCATTCCTCTAAATATTTCATATTTGTGTACTTCTTGAAATGTCAGTTTTGAGTACAAAAGAACTGTAAAATGAATCAAAGTAACAACCTTATACTTTTGAATTGTAATACCTGTAAGAAATCTAAAAGCAAGCCTCGAAATAAACCTCTACATTACTCTCAGTCCACTATTTTAAGTATTTTGTTTCTTTTCAACATCCCACAAGATGGGTGCCATTTCTGCTAAAAGCAGTTGTTGGTGTATTCCATTACCCGGGCGATCACTTTCTCTCCCAAATTCCCTTTACTGAAGATTTCTTCCCATTACATCATCTGGGGAATCTTGAATCTGACGAATGTCTATTGCAGCACTTGACAGCTCTGTCGGAGCATTAGTTTCTTTTTTGCAACATCCTGGATTTCTGAGCTAGCTCATTTCCCCTTGACCATATTCTGAATCTGTAGAGTTTGGATTGGAAACAGCTGAGTCATATGCAACTCATCTTCATTTTGTGCAAGAGAATCATACTTCTGAAGCTACTGAATTATCTACGTTGAAGTATGGAAGTGCCTTAATTTGACTGATTAAGTTGCTTCCAAGATGCAGGGCGGGAAAAATTTTTGGGCTGTAAGAGCTGCTCCTTTTTTTGAGGTATTTTAGGTTTTGGAGGTGATTTCCTCGAGTTCCAGGAGCAGCAATTACTATTTTATATGCTGTTGCATTGTTTTTGAACTTTGGGAAAAAAAAGTCAAAACAACAGCAGTTTTAAAAGGGAGAAGAGCAGACAAAGGAAGCACATGGTGAGGACAGTGCAGGAGAGAGCGAGAGAGAGAACCTGCCCAATTATCGCCTTTGCTGTTTGAAGTGCATCTGGGAAAATTAACAAACAGTGAAATTCACAACTAATCTTGGAGGAACTGTTGGGCGAAGTTCACAGCACAGAATCAGACAAGTTAATTGTTGTTT
>NC_057715.1:58958504-58968426 GCF_004010195.1 Chiloscyllium plagiosum | reverse complement strand
GATTATATCTGCCATAAATGCTGTTGGATGCGAATCTTATCAGGTCGAGTGGATCGGTTGGAGAGACAGATACAAGTGATGAGGAATTTGCAACAACAACAGTATGTGATGGATGGCAGTTATGGGAAGGGGGGATAGTCTCAAATACAGTCACATAGATGGGTTAACTCCAGGAAAGATAAGAGAGGTAGGCAGCTAGTGCAGGAGTCTTTTGTGGATATACCCATTTCAAACAGGTATGCCGTTTTGGAAAATGTAGAGGGTGATGGATGCTCAGGGGATCAAAGAACGAACAGCCAAGTTTCTGGTATTGAGACTGGCTCTAATGCAACAAGGGGTATGTCGGCTTCCAAGAGGTACAGACAGACGTTTCTGTGGCCAGCAGAGAAAATGTGGAATGGTGTGTTGTTTCCCTCGTACCAGGATCAAGGATAGAACGAACAGCCAAGTTTCTGGTATTGAGACTGGCTCTAATGCAACGAGGGGTACCAAGAGGTACAGACAGACGTTTCTGTGGCCAGCAGAGAAAATGTGGAATGGTGTGTTGTTTCCCTCGTACCAGGATCAAGGATGTCTCAGAGAGGGTGCAGAATGTTCTCAAGGGGGAGAGGGGCCGGCAGGAGGTCATTGTCCACATTGGAACCAATGACATAGGAAGGGAAAAGGTTGAGATTCTGAAGGGAGATTACAGAGTGCTTGGCAGGAATTTAAAAAGGAGGTCCTCAAGGGTAGTAATATCTGGATTACTCCCAGTGCTACAAGCTAGTGAGGGCAGGAATAGGAGGATAGAGCAGATGAATGCATGGCTGAGGAGCTGGTGTATGGGAGAAGGATTCACATTTTTGGATCATTGGAATCTCTTTTGGGGTAGAAGTGACCTATACAAGAAGGATGGATTCCACTTAAATTGGAAGGGGACTAATATACTGGCAGGGAAATTTGCCGCAGGGACAAGGGTAGGACTAATAAATTAAACTGCATTTATTTCAATGCAAGGGGCCTAACAGGGAAGGCAGATGAACTCAGGGCATGGTTAGGAACATGGGACTGGGATATCATAGCAATTACAGAAACATGGCTCAGGGATGGGCAGGACTGGCAGCTTAATGTTCCAGGATACAAATGCTACAGGAAGGATAAAAAGGGAGGCAAGAGGGGGAGTGGCATTTTTGGTAAGGGATAGCATTACAGCAGTGCTGAGGGAGGATATTCCTGGAAATACATCCAGGGAAGTTATTTGGGTGGAACTGAGAAATAAGAATGGGATGATCACATTATTGGGATTGTATTATACACACCCCAATAGTCAGAGGGAAATTGAGAAACAAACTTGTAAGGAGATCTCAGCTATCTGCAAGAATATTAGGGTAGTTATGGTAGGGGATTTTAACTTTCCAAACATTGACTGGAACTGCCATAGTGTTAAAGTTTTAGATGGAGAGGAAGGAAATTGTCTTGTGTACAAGACAATTTTCTGATTCAATATGTGGATGTACCTACTAGAGAAGGTGCAAAACTTGAAAGCTGATTGGAGGCAGATGTTTGCAGGTAAAGGGACAGCTGGAAAATGGGACGCCTTCAGAAATGAGATAACAAGAATCCAGAGAAAATATATTCCTGTCAGGGTGAAAGGGAAGGCTAGAGAAATGAGATAATGAGAGTCCAGAGAAAGTATATTCCTGTTAGGGTGAAAGGAAAGGCTGGTAGGTATAGGGAATGCTGGATGACTAAAGAAATTGAGGGTTTGGTTAAGAAAAGGAAGGAAGCATATGTCAGGTATAGACAGGATATATCGAGTGATTCCTTCGAAAAGTATAAAGGAAGTTGGAGTATACTTAAGAGGGATCCAGGAGGGCAAAACGGGGACATGAGATAGCTTTGGCAAATAGAATTAAGGAGAATCCAAAGGGTTTTTACAAATATGTTAAGATCAAAAGGATAACTAGGAAGAGAATAGGGCACCTCAAAGATCAGCAAGGTGGCCTTTATGTGGAGCCACAGAAAATGGGGGAGATACTAAATGAATATTTTGCATCAGTATTTACTGTGGAAAAGGATATGGAAGATATAGACTGTAGGGAAATAGATGGTGACATCTTGCAAATGACCAGATTACAGAGGAGGAAGTGCTGGATGTCTTGAAACGGTTAAAAGTGGATAAATCCCCAGGACCTGATCAGGGGTACTTGAGAACTCTGTGGGAAGCTAGAGAAGTGATTGGGCCTCTTGCTGAGATATTCACATCGATAGTCACAGGTGAGGTGCCGGAAGACTGGAGGTTGGCAAACGTGGTGCCACTGTTTACGAAGGGCGGTAAAGACGAGCCAGAGAACTATAGACAGCTGAGCCTGACCTCAGTGGTGGCCACGTTGTTGGAGGGAGTCCTGAGGGACAGGATGTACATGTATTTGGAAAGGCAAGTACTGATTCGGGATAGTCAACATGGCTTTGTGAGTGGGAAATCATGTCTCACAAACTTGATTGAGTTTTTTGAAGAGTTAACAAAGAAGATTGATGAGGGCAGAGCAGTAGATGTGACCTATATGGACTTTTGTAAGGCGTTCGACAAGGTTCCCAATGGGAGACTGATTAGCAAGGTAAGATCTCATGGAATACAGGGAGAATTAGCCATTTGGATACAGAACTGGCTCAAAGGTAGAAGACAGAGGGTGGTGGATGGTTGTTTTTCAGACTGGAGACCTGTGACCATTGGAGTGCCACAAGGATCGGTGCTGGGCCCTCTACTTTTTGTCATTTACATAAATGATTTGGATGTGAGCATAAGAGGTACAGTTAGTAAGTTTGCAGATGACACCAAAATTGGAGGTGTAGTGGACAGCAAAGAGGGTTACCTCAGATTACAACAGGATCTGGACCAGATGAGCCAATGGGCTGAGAAGTGGCAGATGGAGTTTAATTCAGATAAATGCGAGGTGCTGCATTTTGGGAAAGCAAGTCTTAGCAGCACTTATACACTTAATGTTAGGGTTCTCGGGAGTGTTGCTGAACAAAGAGACCTTGGAGTGCAGGTTCATAGCTCCTTAAAAGTGGAGTCGCAGGTAGATAGGATAGTGAAGAAGGCGTTTGGTATGCTTTCTTTTATTGGTCAGAGTATTGAGTACAGGAGTTGGGAGGTCATGTTGCGGCTGTTACAGGACATTGGTTAGGCCACTGTTGGAATATTGTGTGCAATTCTGGTCTCCTCCCTATCGGAAAGATGTTGTGAAACTTGAAAGGGTTCAGAAAAGATTTACAAGGATGTTGCCAGGGTTGGAGGATCTAGGCTACAGGGAGAGGCTGATCAGGCTGGGGCTGTTTTCCCTGGAGCATTGGAGGCTGAGGGGTGACCTTATAGAGGTTTACAAAATTATGAGGGGCATGGATCGGATAAATAGACAAAGTCATTTCCCTGGGATTAGGGAGTCCAGAACTAGAAGGCATAGGTTTAGGGTGAGAGGGGAAAGATATAAAAGAGACCTAAGGAGCAACGTTTTCATGCAGAGAGTGGTACGTGTATGGAACGAGCTGACAGAGGATGTGGTGGGGGATGGTACAATTGCAACATTTAAGAGGCATTTGGATGGGTATATGAATAGACAATAGACAATAGGTGCAAGAGTAGGCCATTCTGCCCTTCAAGCCTGCACCACCATTCAATATGATCATGGCTGATCATCCTTAATCAGTATCCTGTTCCTGCCTTATCTCCATAATCCTTGATTCCACTACCCTTGAGAGCTCTATCCAACTCTTTCTTAAATGAATCCAGAGACTGGGCCTCCACTGCCCTCTGGGGCAGAGCATTCCACACACCCACCACTCTCTGGTGAAGACGTTTCTCCTCATCTCTTTCCTAAATGGTCCAACCCGTATTTTTAAGCTGTGTCCTCTGGTTCGGTACTCACCCATCAGCGGAAACACGTTTCCTGCCTCCAGAGTGTCCAATCCTTTAATAATCTTATATGTCTCAATCAGATCCCCTCTCAGTCTTCTAAACTCAAGGGTATACAAGCCCAGTCGCTCCAATCCTTCAACATAAGATAGTCCCGCCATTCCAGGAATTGACCTCGTGAACCTACGCTGCACTCAGAATGTCTTTCCTCAAATGTGGAGACCAGAACTGCACACAGTACTCCAGGTGTGATCTCTCCAGGGCCCTGTACAACTGCAGAAGAACCTCTTTGCTTCTATACTCAATCCCTCTTGTTATAAAGGACAGCATGCTATTAGCCTTCTTCACTACCTGCTGTACCTGCATGCTTACCTTCATGGACTGGTGCACAAGAACACCCAGATCTCTTTGTACTGCCCCTTTACATAAATTGATTCCATTGGGGTAGTAGTCTGCCTTCCTGTTCTTGCCACCAAAGTGGATAACCATACATTTATCCACATTAAACTGCATCTGCCATGCATCTGCCCACTCTCCTAACTTGTCCAGGTCACCTAACATCCTCATCACATTTCACCCTGCCATCCAGCTTTGTATCATCAGCAAATTTGCTCATGTTATTGCTGATACCATCTTCTATGTCATTAACATATATTGTAAAAAGCTGTGGTCCCAGCACGGATCCCTGCGGTACCCCACTGGTCACTGCCTGCCATTCCGAAATGGAGCTGTTTATCACTACCCTTTGTTTCCTATTAGCCAACCAATTTTCAATCCAATCTAGTACTTTGCCCCCAATACCATGCGCCCTAATTTTACTCACTAACCTCCTGTGTGGGACTTTATCAAAAGCTTTCTGAAAGTCCAGGTACACTACATCTACTGGATCTCCCTCATCCATCTTCAGAGTTACATCCTCAAAAAATTCAAGAAGATTAGTCAAGCATGATTTCCCCTTCATAAATCCATGCTGACACTGACATATCCTGTTACTACTATCCAGATGTGTCGTAATTTCAACCTTTATAATAGACACCAGCATCTTTCCCACCACTGAGGTCAGACTAACTGGTCTATAATTTCCTGTTTTCTCTCTCCCACCTTTCTTGAAAAGTGGTACAACATTAGCCACCCTCCAATCCGCAGGAACTGATCCCGAATAGGAAGGGTTTGGAGGGATATGGGCCGGGTGCTGGCAGGTGGGACTGGATTGGGTTGGGATATCTGGTCGGCATGGACAGGTTGGACCGAAGGGTCTGTTTCCATGCTGTACATCTCTATGATTCTATGACTCTATTTTCATTGGCTCTCAGGGGATGATATCTTGGTGAATTAGATGTTTTCATCCTCAGTCATGTTAATCCAGGCTTATTGCTTATTTAGTCTTACCTCTGTCAATGGGACTGACAATTCTTCTTTGAAAGATGAAGGATTAAAATCTTCCTCTTGAACTTGGGTTATCTCATCACCTGACATTAAAGTCAAATCTACTGTACAACTGAATAACTTCAGTTAAAGATTCATTCATGAGCTCAAGTAGATTGTATTGCAAATCATTTTTTCCTCATCTGCATGTTAGAGTCAGAGTCTCAAGCTCTAAAACATGGAAATGTGCCCATTGGTACACGCTAAGATACAGAAAAACTGCAGATGCTGGAATCCAAAGTATACAAGCAGGAGGCCAGAAGAACACAGCAAGCTAGGCAGCATTAGGAGGTTCAGTCCTGAAGAAGGGTTATACCTGAAACGTCGACTTCTGCACCTCCTGATGCTGTCTGACTTGCTGTATTCTTCCAGCCTCCTGCCTGTCTACGTCGGTACATGATGACCAGCTATCCAACATTAACCTAGCCAGCATTTGCCAGCATTTGGCCCATATACTCTCTAAACTCTTCCGATTCATATGGCCTTCTTGATGCCTTTTAAATGCTGTAATTATACCAGCCTCCACCACTTCCTCTGACAGCTCATTCCATACATGGAAAAGCGCAGCAGGTCAGGCAGCATCCAGGGAACAGGAGAATCGATGTTTCGGGCATAAGCCCTTCTTCAGGAATGGGGAAAGTTTGTCCAGCAGGCTAAGTTTGTCCTGCTGGACAAACTTTCCCCATTCCTGAAGAAGGGCTTATGCCCGAAACGTCGATTCTCCTGTTCCCTGGATGCTGCCTGACCTGCTGCGCTTTTCCAGCAACACATTTCCAGCTCTGATCTCCAGCATCTGCAGACCTCACTTTCTCCTCAAACATTCCATACATGCACCACTCTTTGCTTGAATATGTTGCTCCTTAGGTCCCTATCAAACTTTTCCCTTCTCAGATTAAACCTATACTTTCTAGTTTGGCCACCCCTGTACTAGGGAAAAGATCTTGGCTATTCACCCTATCCATACCCCTCATAATTTTATAAATTTTTATAAGTTCACCCCTCTGCCACTGATGCTCCACTAAGAATAGCCCCAGCTTATTCAGACTCTCCCTATAACTTAAACCTTCCAACTCTGGCAACATTCTTACAAATCTTTTCTGAACACTTTACAGTTTCATAACATCCTTCTATTCGCAGGGAGACCAGAACTGAACACAGTAGTCCAAAACTGGCGTAACCAGTGTCCTGTACAGAGGACACAACATGACTTACCAACTCCTATACCCAATGTACCATTCAATAAAGACAACCATAGATCAGAGTCATAGAGACGCACGGCATGGAAACAAACCCTTTGGTCGAAGTTGTCCATGCCAACCAGATATCCCAATCCCTCCAAATCCTTCCAATTCATATACCCATCCTGATTCCTTTTAAATACTGTAATTGTACCAGCATCCACAACTTCCTCTGGCAGCTCATTCCACACACGCACCAGCCTCTGTGTGAAAAAGTTGGCCCTTCGGTCTCTTTTATATCTTTCCCCTCTCACCCTAAACCTATGCCCTCTAGTTCTGGACTCACCATCCCAGGAAAAAGACGTTCGCTATTTATCCTATCCATGCCCCTCTTGATTTTATAAACCTCTATAAGGTCACCTTCAGCCTCCGATGCTCCAGGGAAAGCAGCCCCAGCTTATTCAGACTCTCCCTATAGCTCAAATCCTCCTACTCTGGAAACATCCGTGTAAATCTTTTCTGAACCATTTCAAGTTTCACAACATCCTATGGAAGGAGACCAGAATTGCACACAATATTCCACAAGTGGTCTAATCAATGTCCTGTACAGTCGCAACATGACCTCCCAACTCCTGTACTCAATGCTTTAACTAATAAAGGAAAGCATACCAAAGCCTTCTCCACTATCCTATCTACCTGCAACTCTACTTTCATGAGCTATGAACTTGCACTCCAAGGTCTCTTTGTTCAGCAACGCTCCCTAAGACCTTACCATTAAGTGTATAAATCCTGCTCTGATTTGCTTTTTTAAAATGCAGCATCTCGCATTTATCTAAATTAAACTCCATGTTTTACTCCTCAGCCCCTTGGCCCATCTGATCAAAATCCTGTTGTACTCTGCGGTCACGTTCTTTGCCATTCACTCCATCTCCAATTTTAGTGTCATCTGCAAACTTACTAACTATTCCTCCTATGTTCATATCCAAATTGTTTATATAAATGATGAAAAGCAGTGGACCCAGCACCAATCCTTGTGGCAAACTGCTGGTCACAGGGCTTCAGTCTGAAAAGCAATCCTGCAACATCACCCTATGTCTCCAACCTTCAAGCCAGTGTTGTACCCAAATGGCTAGTTCTCCCTGTATTCCATGTAACCTAACCTTGCCAACCAGCCTACCGAATGGAACTTTGTTGAATGCCTTACTATAATCCATATACATCACATTCACCACTCCGCCTTCATTAATCCTCTTCACTACGTCTTCAAAAAACTCAAGTTAGTGAGACACAATTTCCCACGAACACAGCCATTTTGGCTATCCCTAATGAGTCCCTGCCTTTCCAAATACATGTAAATCCTATCCCTCCAACAACTCGCCCACCAGTAATGTCGGGCTTATCGGTCTACAGTTTCCTGGCTTTTTCGTATCATTTTTCTTAAATAAAGGCACCACATTAGCCAACCTCCAGTCTTCCAGCACCTCACCTGTGACTAGTGATGATACAGGTATCTCAGCAAAGGGCCCAGCAATCACTTTCCTTGCTTTCCACAACATTCTAGGGTACTCCTCATCAGGTCTGGGGATTTATCCACCTTTATAGGATTGAACATGTTCAGCTTTACAGGACATTGATTAGGCCCCTTTTGGAATATTGTATGCAGTTCTGGTCTCCTCCTACAGGATATTGTAAAACTTGAAAGGGTTCAGAAAAGACTTACAAGGATATTTCCAGAGTTGGAGGGTTTGAACTATAGAGAGAGGCTGAATAGGCTGGGGCTGTTTTCCCTGGAGCTTTGGAGGCTGAGGGATGACCTTATAGAGGTTCATAATATCTCGAGGGGCATGGATAGGGTAAATTGACAAGGTTCTTTCCCCAGGCTGGGGGAGTCCAGAACTAGATAGCATAAGTTTAGGATGAGAGGGGAAAGATTTAAAAGGAACCTGAGGGCAACCTTTTCACACAAAGTGTGATGTGTATGGTTTGGCTCTGGGCGATCAGTAAAGGTGAGTCTGGGAACAAGTGTGAGTGGCTCCAAGTGTGGTGAGAGTTTCAATCATTCATTGAGCCTCATAACCCACTGACTCTTTCCTACAGGTATGAGGCTGTTCAAGAGGGAGATCTATTCCTGAGGCTTTACACAATCATCACTTCTCATGAATCAGCAACACGTTCAACTTCAAGAAGCTACTTAAATGTGAGAGTCGTGCCAAGGACTTCACATAATTATTAGCGCATTTACACAGGGAAAAAAAATCATTCTTGTGAGGCATGCAACAAATCATTCCAGCAGCCATCAAAGCTCCTTATGCGCCAATTTATAAGGGAAAAGCCATTCATGTGTGAAGTGTGGATCAAATCATTCTCCCAGTGATCAACCTTGCGCAAACACCAACGCATTCACACAGAGGAGAAACCATTAAGTGAGAGATGTGTGAGAAGTCATTCCCACAGTTAGAGAGCCTCTGCAAACATCAACACATCCACATGGGGAGAAACTTCAAACACAAAGTCTGTGACAAATCATTCTCCAACTCATTGAGACCCCTGTGCCACCAGAGGGTTCACACCGAGGAAAAACCATTCATGTGTGAGGTGTGACAAATCATTCTCAGATTCATCATACCTCTGTAGATATCAACATATTCATATTGGAGACAAACTATTCAAATGCGGCACGTGCAATAAATTGTTCTCAACGTCATGCATCCTGCTATTCCCTAAGAAGATTCCCATGTATGCGTTTGGACCTGAAATAGGTAGGGAAGGTGATGGAGCAATAGACTGGGGAGATTTAGCATGTGGTTTTGCTCAGTACAGCAAGGAGAGTAAACAGGAATAGAATTCCCTTCCCCGTTTGAGAGAAAAGGGGAGAATGCTGCCCCCTCTGAGTCGATGTCCCCTGTAATGACAGAGGTGGAAATGCTGAGGCAAGTCTCACCATGTTAGCAGATAATTTAATTTATCAGGGGACACCCCATAAATGTAACATTGTGATAGCAAATGATCCCAAGAGACCATTTCTGTCAAAACAAAAACAAGGGGGGTTACTGATGGAAAGAACATAGAAATAGAAAATTCATCCTTAAAATGTTTCTTGGAATGTGAAGCTATGTGCTTCTTGCTCTATTTCTAAGTCTTGGAGACAGAGAGAGAGAGTAACATTTGCATTTGACCGAAGTAATAACTCTTTCCTATCTGGATGTGATTCGGAGATGCACCTCACCAAGACCTTCCCCACACCTCCACTATTTGCCTTTAAACAACCGCCAAACCTCAAACAGATCATTGTTCGTAGCAAACTGCCCAGCTCTCAGGACAACTCCATACAACCCTGTCACGGTGGACGCTGCAAAACGTGTCAGATTGTGGACATAGATACCACTATTACGCATGGGAACACCTCCCACCTTGTACATGGCAGGTA
>NC_057715.1:58951204-58957890 GCF_004010195.1 Chiloscyllium plagiosum | reverse complement strand
CTTCAACATATTGTCTAGCTACCACCATTGTTAACAGCTAACCCGAGAATGCAACTTTAAAAAAATAGGGTTTTGTGATTTACACATGAAAGAGGTGAAACTATCACTGTATTCTAACAGATGAAAGGCTTAACAGACAATCAATTCTTCAATGTATAATTTCAGTTACACTGCAAATTTTTGCTATAAATTCTGTGTTACGATCGAGCCCTCCACAATCACCTGATGAAGGAGCGTCGCTCCGAAAGCTAGTGTGCTTCCAATTAAACCTGTTGGACTATAACCTGGTGTTGTGTGATTTTTAACTATCTGGATGTGGATGTGAGTGCCCATATCCCCTCTACTAAGTGTTAATTCTTTATGTTCTGGTTTGCATGCATCTTTGTTTGTTGGTTGTTAAATGTTGTATTGTGTAATTTGTGTCTTTTGTCTCCTGGAACTCGAGATCTGGGAACAATTGAGTTTAGTTTAAATGTTGGGAACGTATGGTGATTTGAAAGTGTTGTGTGTCTGTATCGGTGTGGAACATGTATGGTTAATGTAATGTCCTTTTAAGGACTATCAGCATTTGTGTGCAGGAAAAATCGCAATGAAATGTTGATGTAAGATTTGATTCTGTAGGGTTCTGGTTTGCAATCAGGAATTTTCAGATTTTTAAATGGTTCAAATCACCCCCAGATGGTTCTCGACACTACACTAATTCAGGGAGCATGAAATAAAGAAGGCAGTATCAGGTGTTTCAGGGTAAAAGAATCTCTGCATTTATTTAAAATACAAAAGTCAAATACATTACAAGAAAAGTCAAAAAGTGTGGCGCTGGAAATGATGAAGGTTTTATGCCTGAAACATCAACTCTCCTCAGATGCTAGATTAGAGTGGTGCTGAAAAAGCACAGCAGGTCAGGCAGCATCCGAGGAGTAGGAAAATTGACGTTTAAGGCAAAAGCCTTTCATCAGGAATGAGGTAGGGAGCCTCTAGGGTGGAGAGACAAATGGGAGGGGGGTGGGGCTGGGCAGAAGGTAGCTAAGAGTATGATAGGTGGATGAGGGTGGGGATGAAGGTGATAGTCAGAGACGAGGGTGGAGCGGATAGGTGGAAAGGAAGATTGGCAGGTAGGATAGGTTATGAGGATGGTGCTGAGCTGGCAGGTTGGAACTGGTGTAAGGTGGGGGGAGGCGAAATGAGGAAGCTGCCTGACATGCTGTGCTTTTCCAGCACCATACTTTTCAACTTTGACTTTCCAGCATCTGCAGTCCTCACTTTCTCCTACAATACCAGAAAATACAGCTGAATGCAATAAACAGAGAAATTAACACCATCAACTATACAGAAGACAGTAATACTGTTAAATACACTGTTAGCTAGATGAAACACTATTAGAAATTTAAAACAACAGTTTTAATGACAGAATCTTAAATCAGACTTCCTTCCCTTGGGGTCCCAACGCACTGTCATTACCAGCCTTCCCACTCTGCCAGCTAGGTTGGAAGATTGGGGTCTTGGGAGATTCAACTCAGCGGAGGCAAATAGGGTTTTAAGGTGCACCTGGTTGCTGAGGTTTTTGCCATCAGCTTCTTGGTTCAGAACAGGCCCGTGTCTGTACACTCTTGTTCAGATAGGATATCTGAGCAGGGAGAAGCCAAACAAGCACTTTGTTCGGATAATGCTTTTGGTTTGGCTTCAAAATTCAGCTTTTCTATTCAGCCTCTGTGGTTCTTGGTTCCAACACTGCTTGATGTTGCTGGGAACCCCTGGAGAAGCTATTTCTGCAGAAGCTTGTTGTTGAAAAAAAAAGGCTCTCTTCTGATCTGGCAGTTATACACACTGTGTGCCCGGTTATCTCCTCTCAAATCTGTGTTGTCCATTGAGTTTCCGGTGTGCACTTAAACTTTCACATTGCATGAATTGCATGCCTAATGTTAGTCTTGTCCAAACCAAAATGTGTAATTGTGTGTCTGTTTTAACTAAACTAATAAAGGTAGTGGTTAGTTGATGCAGACTCAACACTTGGAGAAAGTGAGGACTGCACATGCTGGAGATCAGTCGAAAACTGTGGCACTGCAAAAGTACAGCAAGTCCGGCTGCATGCAAGGAGCAAAAGAGTCATGTTTTGGGCATAAGCCCTTAATCAATTCCTGATGAAGGGCTAATGCCCGAAACGTCGACTCTCATGCTCCTTGGATGCTGCCTGACCTGCTGTGCTTTTCCAGTGCCACAGTTTTCGACACAGACATGACACTTGTCCTCTGTGTGCCAAATCAATAACTATTGTCAAGGACAGTAATCGGGCAACACTTCTTAAATGTTTTGAGCGTTCTCATCTTTTTGGCAGTCAGTTCCAAACACCCACCAGCCTTAGGATGAAAAATACTTCCTCAGATCCCCACAAAACCTCCTGCTTATAAAGTCCTCATGTCCACAATTTAAGAGTTCTGCCACCTCTGTGCCTTTCACATGATGTGTATCTCAGATAATTTTGGGATAATTGAAGTCCCAGACTCTTGTAACCTGATTATTTTTACACTTCTGTAAAATTTGCTTACATGTCAGTCTTCCCATCTCTGACTATTTGGGGATAATGCATCACCAGCAATGTGATTGGTCAATTCTTGCTTTTAAGTTTGACTTACATAGCCTCATTTGAGGTGCTTTCTAAGGTATCATCCCTCCCTATTGCAACAATTGCCTCCATTATACCCTGCCTGTGGCCTGAAGTTTCTATGCCATGGAATAGGCTCACCATGATGTTGAACCTTTACCACTGCCTCCATCTCTGTGCTCACTACTTCAGACAGGAATCCCCTGCCTCCACTGATCCCTTCACTCACCTCCAGTATACACCTTCTACTCAGATCCGTTCTACTGGCCTCTTACCTGCCCTCAATCTTTTGTTGAAAACTGTTGGCATGACATCAGGCTATCTCAACTTCTCTTTCTCACTCACTCTAATCTGTCCCATTCTAAAATTGCAGCACTTTGCTCTCTCAGGACCAATCTGAACTTTGTCGAAAACATGGAGAAAGTGAGGACTGCAGACGCTGAAGATCAGAATCAAGAGTGTGGCGCTGGAAAAGCACAGTGGGTCAGCAGAATCCAAGGAACAGGAAAATCAACGTTTCAGGCATGATTCCTAATGAAGGGCTTATGCCCGAAATGTCGATTCTCCTGCTCCTCGGATGCTGTCTGACCTGCAGTGCTTTTCCAGCACTACACTCTTGACTTTGTCATAAACCTCCTGAAAAGACTGGTATCCTTGTAATCTTGGTGCATTGACCTTTACCGTGATACCTCAATGCCAACTCTCAGACACTTCTTCCCCTCTCCCTGGAATATAACATTGCATACGAACATTAAGCCATTGTTGCCTGGAGTGTTACAGAACTCATTACCTCCGCAGATCTTCCGACAGCCTCAAATCTTCTCATCTCCCTTCCCCAGTCAGCCCACTTCTACCTCCTTCCCAAAATTTACAAACCAGACTGTCTTGGAAGGTCTGTTGCATCAGCCCGTTCCTGTCACAATCAGCTCCATTGTCTTGTCCAGATCCTGCCAACTTATATCTATGATTCCTCTGAATCCCTCCTCCATACTAACAATTTCCAGTTCCCTGGCCATAACTGTCTCCACTTCACCACTGATGTCCAATCCCTCTGTACTTCCATTTCCCATCAGGATGGTCTGAGCATTCTCAGCTTCCTCCTTGACCAGAGACCTGAACAATCCCCATCCACTAACACTCTCCTCAACTTGGCTGAATTTAGAACATAGAACATAGAACATAGAAGAATACAGCGCAGTACAGGCCCTTCAGCCCTCGATGTTGCGCCGATCCAAGCCCACCCAACCTACACTAGCCCACTATCCTCCATATGCCTATCCAATGCCCGCTTAAGTGCCCATAATGAGGGAGAGTCCACCACCGCTACTGGCAGGGCATTTCATGAACTCACGACTCACTGAGTAAAGAACCTACCCCTAACATCTGTCCTATACCTACCCCCCCCTTACTTTAAAGCTATGCCCCCTTGTAATAGCTGACTCCATACTCTCATTGAACAATTTCACCTTTAACTTTTCTCCTTTCTGTCAAGTCAAAGGACTGGCTGTGGAAACCTACATGGGTACCAGTTTTGTCTGCCTCTGTATGCGGTATGTAGAATAATCCTTGTTCCAGTCTTATACTGGCCCCCTCCCACAACTCTTTTGTCGGTACATCGATGAGTCTCCATATCGCATCATGCTCATGGCTGCACCTTGAAAAGATTGCTCATTTTGCCTAATTTCCCTGTCTAATTCTCAAATGGTCTATCTCCGACACTTTCCTTCCTATCCTTGACCTTTCCAGCTCCATTTCAGGGAACAAACTGTCCTCTACATTCCATTACAATGTCACTGACTCCCTACCATTGTTGTTCCAGCAGCAGGAAGTGCAGGAGCATCAATTAGAAGACTGTCGGGAAGGTGAGGAAAAAAGTTTTAAAACTCACCTCTAGCATCGGGCCCACCATTGTTGTTCCAGCGTCAGGAAGTGCAGAAGTGTCGAGGAGGAGGCTGTCGAAGAGGTCACAAGGTTACATATTTGGGTGGTTGCTTTACCCAAAACACTACTCGGGTCGTGTCTCCCACCCATCCTCCTCCTTTACCAAACAAAAGTTCTGTGAGTCGGTTGGTATGGTGATAAGTATTTTCTTTCATGTTCCATTTTTTCAGCGGTTTATTTGGGAATTTAGAATAGTGGGACTGGAGGTTAGGGCAGTTGAATGTTCCTCCTGCAATAGATGAGAGGTAACAGTCACATCTAGTGTCCCTGCTGACCTAATTTGTGGAAGGTGAACCCAACTTCAGGTCCTCGAGAACCACGTTAGGAAACTGGAGGTGAAGCTGGATAAACTTCAGATTATTCGGGGGGCAGAAGGGATTATTAAGAGGAGTTACAGGGAGGTAGTTACTCCACAGCCACATGAAGAAGGTAGATGGGTTACTGTCAGGGGTAGGAAAGGAAACCGCAGACAGCGCAGGGATCTCCTGTGGTGGTTCCCCTCAAAAACAAGTATACCGTTTTGGATACTGTTGGGGGAAATGACTTATCAGGGGTAAGCAATGGGGCACAGGTCTCTGGCACAGAGACTATCCCTGGTGTTCAGAGGGGAAAGGGGAATAGGAGCAGATCTTTAGTCACTGGGACTCCATCGGGTGCCAGGGATTGGTTGGAAGATTAGAGCTAGAACAAACATCGAGTTGTCTTCTCTGGTTTGTTGCCCCTGCCAAGTGCTAGTGAAGCGAGGAACAGGAAGAGAGCAGAGCTGAACACGTGGCTGCAGGGATGGTGCAGAAGGGACGGCTTTGGATTCCTGGATAATTGGAGCTCTCTCTGGGGTAGGTGGGACCCCTAGAAACAGGATGGTCTTCACCTGTAACAAAGGGGTACCAATATCCTCAGGGGGAATCTTAATAATGCTCTTCAGGGAGGGGGAGGGGGGGGGGGTTAAACTAATGCAGCAGGGGGATGGGAACCTGAATTATAGTTTCAATCTACAGGAATTTGAGGGGAGTGAAGTCAGGTATAGGTTTACAAGGTTGTGAAAGGGCACCAGCAACCAGGATGTTGGTTTGAAATGTATGTACTTCAATGCCAGGAGCATCCGGAATAAAGTGGGTGAACTTACAGCATGGATTGGTACCTGGGATTTCAATGTTGTGGCCATTTCAGAGACATGGCTAGAGGAGGGACAGAAATGATTGTTGCAGATTCCAGGATTTAGATGTTTCAGCAAGAACAGAGATGATGGTAAAGGGTGGGTGGCATCAAGGGTAGTATTACTGCAGCTGAGAGAACATTTGAGGACTCATTCACTGAGGTAGTTTTGGGCTGAAGTTAGAAACAGGAAAAGAGAGGTCACCCTTTTGGGAGTTTTCTTTATGCCTCCGAATTGTTCCGGGGATGTAGAGGAAAGGATAGCAAAGATGATTCTCGAAAGGAGCAAGACTAACAGGGTAGTACTATAGTTCAAGTAGTTTAGATGGGTCAGTTTTTGCTCAATGTGTGCAGCAGGGTTTTCTGACACAGTATGTAGACAGGCCAACAAGGGGCGATGCTAGATTAGATTTGGTATTGGGGAATGAACCCTGCCTAGTGTTAGATTTGAAGGTAGGTGAGCACTTTGGAGATAGTGACCATAATTCAGTTATGTTTACAATAGCAATGGGCAGAGACGTCCCCAACAGTACCCTTCCACCGACACTCTCATTCGTTTGGCCGAACTGATCCTCACCCTTAACAATTTCTCCTTTGAATCCTTCCACTTCCTCCAGACCAAAGGGGTAGCCATGGGCACCCGTATGGGCCCCAGCTATGCCTGTCTCTTTGTTGGCTACGTAGAACAGTCCATCTTCCGTAGTTACACCGGCACCACTCCCCACCTCTTCCTCCACTACATTGATGACTGCATTGGCGCAACCTCGTGCTTCCACGAGAAGGTTGAGCAATTCATCAACTTCACCAACACATTCCACCCTGACCTTAAATTTACCTGGACCATCTCTGACACCTCGCTCCCCTTCCTGGACCTCTCCATCTCCATTAATGATGACCGACTTGACACCGACATTTTTTACAAACCCACCGACTCCCACAGCTATCTGGATTACACCTCTTCCCACCCTACCTCTTGCAAAAATGCCATCCC
>NC_057715.1:58938536-58951015 GCF_004010195.1 Chiloscyllium plagiosum | reverse complement strand
GGTCCACACCCCCCTACAACCCACCCTCCCGTCCTGGCACCTTCCCCTGCCACCGCAGGAATTGAAAAACCTGCGCCCACACCTCCTCCCTCACCTCCATCCAAGGCCCTAAAGGTGCCTTCTACATCCATCAATGTTTTACTTGCACATCCACCAATATCATTTATTGTATCCGTTGCTCCCGATGCGGTCTCCTCTACATTGGGGAGACTGGATGCCTCCTACCACAGCGCTTTAGGGAACATCTCTGGGACACCCGCACCAATCAACCACACCACCCTGTGGCCCAACATTTCAACTCCCCCTCCCACTCTGCCAAGGACATGGAGGTCCTGGGCCTCCTTCACCGCCACACTCTCACCACCTGATGCCTGGAGAAAGAACGCCTCATCTTCCGCCTCGGAAAACTTCAACCCCAGGGCATCAATGTGGACTTCAACAGTTGGGGCCTCTGCTGTTTGTCATTTTTATAAATTATCTGGATGTGGGCTTTGAAGGATGGGTTAGTAAATTTGCAGATGACACTAAGGTAGACAGAGTTGTGGACAGTGCTGAAGGATATTGTGGGTTACAAATGGACATAGATAAGCTGCAGAGTTGGGCTGAGAAGTGGCAAATGGAGTTTAATGCGGAAAAGTGTGAGGTAGTTCACTTCGGAAGAAATAACAGGAATGCAGAGTACTGGGCTAATGGTAAAATTCTTGGCAGCGTAGATGAACACCAGAGATCTCAGTGTCCTGGTGCATAAATCCCTGAAAAGTGCCACCCAAGTTGATAGAGTTTTTAAGAAGGCATATGGTGTGTTGGCACTTATTGGTAGGAGGATTGAATTACGGAGGCAGGAGGTCATTCTTCAGCTATACAAGACACTGGTAAAGCTGCACCTGATATTGCGTGCAGTTCTGGTCACTGTATTATAGGAAGGAATTAGAAGCTTGGAAAGTGTTCAGAGGAGATTTATGAGGATGTTGCCTGGTATAGAAGGAAGGTCTTATGAGGAAAGGCTGATGGAATTGAGGCTGTTTTTGTTGAAGAGAAGAAGGTTGAGAGGTGACTTAATCAAGATGTTTCAGATCAGAGGACTAAATAGAGTGGACAGCGAGAGCCTTTTTTCTCGGATTGGGAAGGTTAACACTAGGGAACATAGCTTTAAATTGAGGGGTGCTAGATTTAGGACAGATATTAGGGGTAGTTTCTTCACTAAGAGAGTAATAGGAGCATAGAATGGCCTGCCTGCAACATTAGTAGACTCACCGACGTTAATGGCATTTAAATGGGCATTGGACATACATTTGGATAATAATGGAATGGTGTAGGTAGATGGGCATCTGATTATTTTCACAGGTCGGCGCAACATCAAGGGCCGAAGAGCCTGTACTACGCTGTAATGTTGTATGTTCTATAGCTACCTTAACTACAGCTCTTTAAACCCCATGACCTATAAGGCTTCCACCCCATTCTCCCAGTTGCATGGTCTATATTGTTATCTAGTCAGATTATGCCATCTTCCAAAATAGCACTGCTGACTTGATTTCCTTCTTCCAGAACTGTGGATTGCCACCCATTGTGGTCAACAGGGCCCTCAACCACATCTGACCTATCTCCCCGGGCTTCTACCCTTGCACCTTCCCATCACTCAGAACAGCATGATTGGGTCCCCTTTGTCCTCACTTTTCATCCCACCAGCCTCCACATTCAAAAGCTCATCCTCCACCATTTCAGAGAACATCAGCAAAATGCTACCACCAAACACATCTTCACCTCACTTCCACATCTACATATCACAGGGAATGTTCCTTCAGGAATCTCTAGTTCATTCTTCAATGATCACCAACATCACCACCCCTTCCCACGGTACCTTCCCATGTCACCACAGATAGTGCAATACCTGCACCTTTACCTCTTCTCT
The DNA here is from genome assembly GCF_004010195.1 of Chiloscyllium plagiosum. Taxonomy (NCBI): domain Eukaryota; kingdom Metazoa; phylum Chordata; class Chondrichthyes; order Orectolobiformes; family Hemiscylliidae; genus Chiloscyllium; species Chiloscyllium plagiosum. The sequence goes on along the minus strand of NC_057715.1, from coordinate 58,949,106 downwards.
GCTCACTGTCCAAGTGACTACTCTTTCCAGGCAAAGCAACATTTCAGCTGTTCGTTCTCCAATCTAGTCTATTGCATTCACTGTTCAATGCGGCCGCCTTTACATTAAAGAAACCAAACGCAGACTGGGAGACCACTTTGGAGAACACCTCCAGTCTGTGCACAGGCATGACGCCAACCTTCTCACAGCCGCTTATTTTTTCTCACTGACTTAGTCCACCTTCTACGTTTGTCTGTGGATCACACCCAACACCATTCCAGCCTGCTGCCAAATTAATATGAAACCCCACTAAAATCGCACTCGCAAATCTCCCCGAAAGGGTAATGGCTCCATTGTGGTTTAGGTGCAAATCATCAGACTTGGATAGGTCCAGTGATCCAAAAGTCTAAAGCCTCACTCTCTGAGTGAAGAAACTACCCCTAATTCTATTCACCTATTCCTATATTCACCAGCACATAAAATTGGGAGTAATTCAGAAATTACAGCCTTCATAGGCTACATAGCTCACTAAATTCCTATTACAGGACCTCTTTGCTCCTACTATCTATGTCGTTGGCACTGATGTGAATCATCTTATATGACTGCTCACTCTCCCTCTTCCCAATGTTCTGCAGTGGTTCAGTGACATTCTTGATTCTGGCCCCAGAAAGACAGGTCACCATCCTGGAGCGATATCTGTGGCTGCAGAAATATCCAGTCTCCTTCATGATTCCCACCACAATTGCTCTCTCTCTCTCTTTCTGCTCTCCACTTTGTGCAGCTGAGCTTTGGCTTCAAATCCCAGAGGAACGTTCACTCTCACTGCTTTCCAACACAGAAAATCTCTTCTTGAGTGAGATAGTGCATTCTGGGGCTTTCCTGAACCTCTGACTACCTCCCTTTTTCTGACCAGTACTTACTGTCACAGTCAAAACATTTCCTTAATCTGCCACATCACAATACCCAAGCTCTAAAACCTCATTCTCAAGCTGATCAAACCAGTACTACTTCCTGCAAATGTGGTCAGTGAAGTCCCTGAGTCCCCGAGCCCTGCCTTCTCTTTACCCACTGCCTGGGAAAAGATGACCCCTGATGGTCCAGAAGTCACCGCTCCCAGGAGGTGAGTGCATTTATGTGACATGTGCAGGTATGACAATACTGCCACAGTTGTTTTTTACAGTGAAACAGAATATTTATTCAGAATAATTTTATTTTACAATATGTACAAATATAATTGGGAGAAGAATCAATTGCTTTTATGAACTGGAGTCTCTGGATGACACCAACCAGCATGATGAATGTTTTTGGATCAGTTTCTATCACAAAGGTGAGGATCTGGAGAGATCAGCTGTTGTTACAATGTTCAGGATCTGATGAAGATCAATACTGAGACAAAATTGAGGAACTGGAAAGATCACTTGCTCTTAAAAAGGAGAGGATTTGAGAGATCTAATACTTTTACAAAGTTAAGGATTTGAAGGACATCAGATGTTGTAATGAAGCTGACAAGATCTGTTAGTGTGACACAAACATTGATATTCAGAAGATCTGTTAGAATTTTGATGAGTGTGGATTTGGAGTAGAATAGTTGGTGTTAGACAGACAAGGTTATGGGCCAAATTCAGAGCCTGATGTGATGAGGTCTCACTTGGGCATTGTACAGCAGCAATTGCAAATTAATAAGTCGAAAGCTGTATGTTTGCTTCATGAGAAATGTTGCCAAGGCCACTGCATGATTGTGGAGTTGGTCCCGGTTGGAGCTCAAGGATACACAGTCCGAGATATAGGAATTCACCATGTACGGGTAGTCATCGAGTTGACATGAAACGCACCTCAGAAATCCAGGTTACTCTAACTTGCCACTTCCAGATACCTTTCAATTAAGTTGCAAGCCTTTGTAGATCCAGTGGATAAGAAGATCATCTGCACTGTTGTACTAAAACATTGGATGATTTTCTCACTCCTACTGCCCAGGTGTAACAGCAAGCACACAATGTTGGCATGGAACTGTTGCAGGAAGTCACCAGATTCTCCAAACTTGGCCAATATTCCCAAGAATTGGAAAGCTTTCACTAAGACTTACTCACTCCCTGCCTCAAATTCAGTCATTGAATCGAGTGAGGATTAACTTTCATAACGGTGTGATTGTTTCTGCTGGTGCCTCAAGAATGTTTTTTTTTGCAGACAAGACAACACGACAAACATAAATTCATCAGTGTTCTCTGTATTTCCCCAACAGGCTCACCAAGACATTGGTTACACTCCCAAAAGCGTCGCCTCGCTCCAAAATCAATGCTTTCTAAAGGTCTGACACAGAGCAACTGGGTAACGGGTGAGGAGTCATACCAGCAGAGGTATCGGATTAAACTGTTAATGACCATGTCTGTGGGACCCAGCTAGGAAACACATGGAGCTTTCAGGAGTTCACCAAAGAAGATGATTATAGGAACTGCCTGACAGTCTCTGATTCAAAGGATTTGGGAAGACAGTTGATGTATGGTGTTAGACAAATTATCACTGGCAAATACAATCATTGCTCTGCCCAGCAGAACAGACCCTGATCAAATACAACCCCTAGTACCGTTGCCATCCTTCTACTGTCACCATCTTGTCAGAGATGTCACTTCAACAGGTCAGATCAACCAGGGCCGCCAGTGATCTCACACATTTCATTCAGTGACCAACTTGTATCAACATCAACATCAAACCCAGCTGTGAAAACTCTGCTCTGACTGAATATCCGAATCACTGGGCAGCCAGATACAAGTAGGTAACTGAATATCTGTGGGAACAATGTCCACACCATGTCTACCATCCTGGGCTGAGTGAGAATTTCATGTAGGTCATGGATGGCAGTCAGTGAGACATTGGCCGAATACAAATCCTCACTGACGTGGCAGCTTTTTCTCTCAACTGAGTAGATAAGATGTTGGATATTACTCACCATTGCTGGCTCTGTCCTCAGCTGCTATTCTCCACACATTGTGGAGCATGGTGGAGGGGTTGTGGGGGGAGGTGACAGAACAGGAGCTGGGACACAGATGCTGTCGAGTTCTGTGATGTCAAAGTGATTATCCCTCACAAAACTCCCCATTTCACTCCTGGTGAGGGATTACTTCAACTGAAGCCCTGAAGTTCTTATTTCTGTCTAGGAAGAGGTTTTCTAACAGCAAGGAAGCGATCCAGGCACAGCTGAGATATTGGTCAGACAAGGAGACCATGAGCAGCAGGTTGGCCAGCTGACTACGGGGCAGTCTCTGACAAATCAGTTCCATGATCTGATGACTTTTCTGGAACTGGACTTCATCAGGGCCAATTAGGTCTTCAGGAAGGGTCTTCAGATTCCCTAAGTGCTCTTTAGGCTGGCTCCATCACCCACTAATTAGATGGACAGGATTGTACAGACTGCATTGAGGGCCATCTGTTGTACTACAATGGAATCATCAGCACAGCATGGAATCAGTCCTCTAAGCAGTATGCCCACAAAATTCCCCAACACTTCCTTGCTGTCATCCAACCACCGTGAACACATGATGAGCATCTCAGAGATTGTGTGAATTGCTGTCTTTTGCTGTGTTCCATCAACAAGATCCCCTCTTCAATTTTCTGAAGGGTTTGATACTTACCTTCTGTCTCAGCAATTATCTCCTATACTGCAATGGAAAAACAAATGAAGAACAGGCTTCATTGCTTAGTCTGCCTTTGAAAATTCTCTAATTCTGCTAATTCAGTTACATACCCTCCCAGGGAGGGATGGACTGTGTTTCCAGTGCACTTGGCTTGATCTCCTCTCTAGGTGTCTCTCCGACCCAAGTGCATACATCGCTTCACTTTGTTGTGTTTTGTAAGACCCCACGATAATGTGTTGACATGGTTCTCATTGTGATAGCAGCAGCCCTCAGTTGTGATGTTGTCCTGAGGTCCCAGTGCGTGTCGTGTGCTGGGATTTTCAAAAACAAACATTCAGTGAGGAGTCAAAGAGGTTATGACACAAAGTGAGTGTTCGTGTCATAGATTCATACAGCACAGAAACAGACCTTTAGGTTCAAACAGTCCACTCCAAACATAATCCCAAACTAAACTAGTTCCAGTTGCCTGTTCCTGGCCCAAATCCTTCCAAAGATTTCCTATTCAAGTACTTATCAAATGTCTTTTAAATGTAATTGTACCCACATCTACCACTTCCTCAGGAAGTTCATTCCACACACGAAGCACTCTGTGTAAAAAAATTAACTCTCATATCTGTTTTAAATCTCTCTCCTCAAAATGGTATAGCCTTGTCATGAAATCCCTGATCTTAGCAAAAAGACAATACCATTAACCCCATCTATAACTCTCATTATTTTATAAATTTCCATATGGTCACCTCCCAACCTCCTACGCTCCAGTGTAAGATGGCCAAACTTTCTTAATAAGTGAAATCTTCCATACTGGCTAACCTGCTTGTAAATCTCTTCTGATCCTTCTTCAGCTTAATCTTTCCTATAACTGGATGACCAGAGCTGGACACAGTAATTCAGAGAAGGCCTCTTACAATGCCCTGTACAACCTCAACATGATTTCCCAACTCCTATACTCAAAGGACTATGTAATGAAGGTAAGCACGCTAAATTCTTTTTTTGCCACCCTGTCTAGATGTGACACAAACTTCAAAGAATTATGTACCTCAGTCCCTCTGTTCTACAACACTACCCAAGGCCCTACAATTAATCGTACAAGCCTTACCCTTGTTTGTTATACCCAAAATGCAATACCTCGCGTTTATTCAAATTAAACTCTATCTATTTTTTCACCCATCATTTGATCAAGATCCCTTTGTAATCTTAGAAATCCTTCTTCACTGTCTACTCTGCCAACAATTTTGATGTCATCCATAAACTCATTAACCATGCCTTCTATATTCTCATCCAAATCATTTATATAAATGACAAACAAAGCAGGACCCACAACTAATCCCTGTGGAATACCACTGGTGGCAGGCCTCCAGTCTGAAAAGCAACCCGCCACCATCACTCTCTGTCTCTTGCCATTAAGCCAATTATATATCCAATTACCAAGCTCACCCTGAATCCCATTTGACCTAACTTTACTAATCAATCCACCATGCAGAACCTTGTTGAAGGCCTTTCTAAAGTCCAAGTAAATGTTGACTGCTCTGTCCTCATCAATCATTTTAGTAACTTCTTTAGAATACTCAATCAAATTTGTGAGACATGATTTTCCTCACACAAAATCATGCTGACTATCCCTTATCAATTTTTTTCTCTCCAAATGCCCATAAATCCTATCTTTTAAAATCACCTCCAACAACTTACAACCAAAATCAGACTCATAGGTCTGTAGTTCTCTGGTTTAACCTTACAACATTTTTTAAACTTAAGTATAACATTAGCCATCCTCCAGTCATCAGATACCTCACCTGTAGTTATAGATGATGCAAATATTCCTACAAGAGGTCTTGCAATTTCCTCCCATATCTCCCACGACATCGGGTCCCACAGATGTTTCCATCTCGATATTCTCCAAGAGCTCCCAAACTTCCTCCTCTGTCATGTGAACTGTTTTAAAACATCAAAATTTATTTGTGTTGTCCAGTCTCCATTTCTTCCTCTGTGGTAATAATTGATGCAAAATATTCATTTAGGATCCCCCCAACTCCTCGGATTCAACACAAAGACAAACTCCTTGATTTTTAATGGGCCCTGCCCTTTCTCTGGTTATCCTTTTCATTTGTGTTTGTAGAATCTCTTTGGATTATCCTTAACCTTATCCGCCAATGCTCTCATGTCCCCTCTTTGCCTTCCTGATTTCTTCCTTACAATTCCCCTATAATCTGTATATTGATTAAGAGATTCAATTGAACTAAACTAGTCTGACCTGCCTGCGCTGGGCCCATTTCTCTCCAAATATTTCTTATTCATGTACTTATCGAAATGTCAATTTTGAGTATAAAAGAATTAAAAATTATCAAAATAAAAACCTTGTACAACTGAAATGTAATAACCGCTAGAAATCTAGAAGTAAATCGAGAAATAAGCCTGAATCTCACCTGCTGTAAGATCCACATTGGTCTCAGTCCACCATTTTAGAACTTATTTTTCTTTTCAACATCCCTCAAAATGGGCATCTGCTAAAAGCAGTTGTTAGTGCAAACCTTTATCTGGGGGAAGATTTTCTCTCCCAAATTTCATTCACTGAAGACATCTTGCTGTTACCATAAGACCATAAGACATCGGAGCAGAAATTACACCAGTCTCAACCCCATTGTCCCACTTTTTCCCCGTAATCTTTGATCCTCTGGACAATCATGAACCTAACTCCTTTGTCTTAAATATACTCAATGACCCGGCCTCCACAGCCTTCTGTGACAATGAATGCCATAGATTTACCACTCTCTGGCTAAAGAAAGTTTTCCTCATTTCAGTTGTAAAGGGTCTTGTTTTTATTCTAAAGCTGTGCCTTCGGTCCTAGTCTCTCCTGCTAATGGAAACATCTTCCCAATAGCCATTTTGTTCAGGCCATTCAGTATTCTCAATAGATCCCCTCTCATCCTTCGAAACTCCATTAAGCATAGACTCCGAGTCCTCAAATGTTTTTCATACATTAAGCCTCTCATTCCTGGCATCCATTCTCATGAATCTCTTCTGGACCCGCTCCTGAGATATGGGGCCCAAAATTGCTCACAATACTGTAAATGTGGTCTGACCAGAGTCTAATAAAGCCTCAGATGTACATCCCTACTTTAATATTCTAGTCCTCTTGAAATAAATGCCAACAATGTATATGCCTTCCTGACTACTGACTCAACCTCAAGTTTCTCTGAAGAGAAACCTAGACTACTCCCTTTGCACTTCAGATTTCTGAATCTTTGCCCCATTTAAAAAATAGTCTATGCTTCTATTCTTCTGACCAAAGTGCATGGCCTCATGCTTTCCCACATTGTATTCCATCTGCCACTTCTTTGCCCATTCTCCTCACCTAAATCCTTCTTCAGCCTCCCCGCCTTCTCATACTACCTGTCCCTCCACCTTTTTATCATCTGCAAACTTAACCAGAATACCCTCAGTTCCTTCATCTAGATCACTAATGTATAAAATGAAAAGTTGTGGTCCCAAAACTGAGCTTTGTAGAACACCACTAGTCACCGGCTTCCATCCTGAAAAGGACTCTTTTAGCCCCACTTTCTGCCTTCTGCCAGACAGCCAATCTTCTATCCATGCTAGTACCTTGCTTCTAACATCATAAACCCTTATCATACTCAGCAGCCTCCTGTGTGGCACCTTGTCAAAAGCCTTCTGAAAGTCTAAACAGATAACATCTACTGACTCTCCTTAGTGTAACCTGCTCATTACCTACTCAAAGAATTCCAACAGATTAGTCACACATGACCTCCTCTTGATGAAACAATACTGACTTTGCTCTATTTTACCATGCATTTCCAAGTATTCAAAAATCTCAACCTTCACAATGGACTCCAAAATCTTACCAATGACAGGGTCAGGCTAATCGGACTGCAATTTCCCATCTTTTGCCTCACTCCCTTCTTAAACAGGGGAATTAATTAGCAATTTCCCAGTCCTCTGGGACCCTCCCTGACTCCAGTGATTCCTGAAAGATCATCACTAATGCTTCCACTATCTCTTCAGCCATCTCCTTCAGAACTCTAGGAGGTAGTCCACCTGGTTTCAAGTGATTTAGCCACCTTTAGACCTTTCAGTTTTTCTAGCACCTTCTCCTTGGTGATAGCCACCATACTCACCTTTGCCCCTCCAACTCTCTGGAAATTTTTGGGATGTTACTCGCGTCTTCTACCATGAAGGCTGACGCAAAGTACTTGTCCAGTTTCTCTGCCATTTCTTTGTTCCCTATTACTACTTCTCCAGCATCATTTTCCAGCAGCCCAGTCAACGTTTTCCTCTCTTTTGCCCTTTATATATTTAAAAAACTCTTTCAATCCTCTTATATTTTTGGCTAGCTTACTGTCATATACATTCTCTCTCCTTCATTATTTCTTTTTCGTTGTCCTCTGTTGGTCATGCCTGTTGTTACTTCATCTTGGGGAATCTTTAATCAGATCAAGGTCCATTGTAGCATATTGAAGCAGGTAGTTTCTTTTTTGCAATATCCTGGACTGCTCAGTAAGCTCATTTCTTCTTGACCACATCTGAATCTGTGGAGTTTGATTTGGCTACAATTGAGTAATATGCAGCTCATCTTCAATTTGTGTAAGAGTATCTTAATTCGCAACCTGCTGAATTATCTGTGTTGAAGTATGTAAGTGCTTTAATTTGACTGATTAAATTGGACATTTTCATTGACCCTCTGTTGGTGATTTCCTGGTGAATTAGATATTTGCAAATTCTCAATCATGTTACTCCATGGTAACTGCTTATTTAGTATGACATCTATCAATGGGACTGACAATTCTTTTTTGGAAGATGAAAAATTGAGATCTTCCTCTTGAACTCGGGTCATCTCATCATCTGACATTAAAGTCAAATCTGCTGTACTAATTTTGTCACCACATTGCTTTGCTGCCTGAATAATTTCAGTAAAAGATTCATCCATTAGCTCAAGTGGGTTGTACTGCATTTTTATCTTCTCCTCGTCTGCGTTTTATTGAAAAATTTGGTGATGATGTCAACATTGTAATGTCAAAGGTTCCAGGGTAAGACAGCAGTGCGATGTTCAGGAATGTTGCTGAGGGTTGGTCATAAGGGTCCTTATATTCCAGGTCCTGAAATGGATTTGGATGGAATGAGGGAAGGAAGGATGTGGAAGTTGCCTGTGCACGGATTTAATGAGGTGGCCATTGCACAGTAACCATTTCAGCACAGCAGGGTCTTGGCCCAAAGGCAGGTAAAATGTAAGGTGACTGGAGATCAAGCTCTACAGCCAGGTTGGTGGGGTGGGCTAACAAAGTCGCATTTTTGACCATACGGCTCACTACTGCAATGGAGTAGGAGTTGGTAACCAGCAGCATCTGGGATATCCAACATCGATCATTCCACTGATTTAATGCCAATTGCCTGGCAGGTGCTGTTGTAGCCCTGGGGTAGGAAAGGCCAGAGATTCTCCGTGTAAAAGCAGGAGTGACCCTTTGCAAAGCAGCACGGCCCAGGCGTTGGCACCATTGACAATGCAGAGGGTGACACGATGATAGTAACTGCTAACCCAGCCACTGAGGCGTCAGAATATGCATGGACAGTAGTCAATCTGCAGGTTCCTTGCTCATATCCTTCTCTTCCCACTCTTCCCAATCTCCAGTGGCAGTGGATTCCCAGCAAGTGGCTCCCAGAAGCTGGAAAACCAAGATCCTAAACGATATAGAGTCATAAAGTTGTACAACATGGAAACAGACCCATTGGTACAACTTGCCCATGCCGAGCAGCTTTTGTATACAATTCACTGACCAATGATACCAAGCATACTAAACACCTTCATCACTATCCTGTTTACCTGCGACTCTACTTTCAAGGCATTATTAACTTGCAGTCTAAGATCTCTTTGTTCAGCAACACTTCTCAGGACCTTATCATTATGTGTTTAAGTCCTGCACTGTTTTACCTTTCCAAAGTTAAAAATCACACAACACCAGGTTATAGTCCAACAGGTTTAATTGGAAGCACACTAGCTTTCGGCCCAACAAGTCCACACCGACCCGCCGAAGCGCAACCCACCCATACCCCTACATTTACCCCTTACCTAACACTATGGGCAATTTAGCATGGCCAATTCACCTGACCTGCACATCTTTGGACTGTGGGAGGAAACCGGAACACCCGGAGGAAACCCACGCAGATACGGGGAGAACGTGCAAACTCCACACAGTCAGTCGCCTGAGGCGGGAATTGAACCGTCTACAATACAGAACTTTATCAAGCACCTTACTGAAGTCCATATGCATCACTTCCACCACTTTGCCTTCATCAATTCTCTTCATTACCTCTTCAAAAACCTCAGTTGTTAATGAGACATGATTTTCCATGCACAAAGCCATGTTGAATACACGGAGAACTGGCCATTTGGATAAAGAATTGGCTCGAAGTTAGAAGACAGAGGGTGGTGGTGGAGGCTTGTTTTTCAGATTCGAGGCCTGTGACCAGTGGAGTGCCACAAAGATCCGTGCTGGGTCCAACACTATTCATCATTTATATAAATGATTTGGATGTGAGCTTAAGAGGTATAGTTAGTAATATGGCAGATGACACCAAAATTGGAGGTGTAGTGGACAGCAAAGAAGCTTACCTCAGATTACAACAGGATCTTGATCAGATGGGCCTTTGGACTGAGAAGTGGCAAATGGAGTTCATTTCGATAAATGTGAGGTACGGCATTTTGGGAAAGTAAATCTTAGCCAGATTAGCAGTAAGATCCAAGGGAGTGGAGTCGCAGGTAGATAGGATAGTGAAGAAGGCATTTGGTATGCGTTCCTTTCTTGGTCAGAGTACTGAATACAGGAGTTGGGAGGTCATGTTGAGGCTGTACAGGATATTGGTTAGGCCACTGTTGGAATATTGCATGCAATTCTGGTCTCCTTCCTATTGGAATGATGTTGTGAAACTTGAAAGGATTCAGAAAAGATGTACAA
>NC_057715.1:58936149-58938071 GCF_004010195.1 Chiloscyllium plagiosum | reverse complement strand
CTGGACACACTTTCCTCATTCCTGAAGAAGGGCTTATGCCCGAAACATCGATTCTCCTGTTCCTATAGTTCCCTGGCTTATCTTCTATTATTTGCCTTCCCAAGATCAGTGAACATGAGGATCTTGCAGCCCCAAGGAAACGGCAGAGGAATATTCAGAACAAAGCATAAAGTCTTAGTACAATTGTATAACGTAATGGTGAGGCAGAGAGCTGACACAAAGAAGCTATTGTTGTAGTAATATTAAGATATATTTAAGGAGAAGCTGGATAAGTAAAGAAAAGGGAAAAAATAGAGCAGGGATAATTCACTTGTGTCTATGCTATGTATTTAATGTATACCTATGTAAATACCATTATCAAAGCATGACCACAGGGGTCAATAAGTAATAGGCAAGAGGCTGCAGAGATCTGCAACTGCCTGCTGGAGAAATATATTCTCCCGGCACATTGCTCTTCAAACAGATCCAGGGAAGTAATTCTTGGCCAGAACAGTATCGATTACATGTAGCCTGCTATTATCTCATCACCTATGGTCTTCTATTTGGTCCAATTTCTATTGATGATATCTTGAGGTGACCATGCCTCTTACATCAACTATTCTTACATCCAAATGAAACTGGTAACACCTCAATGATAAAGCTTCTTGAAGGCAAGTAAGAAAATCATTAGAAAGAAATCATAAATCACAGCTCAGAAGCATCATTTTTACTCAGGTTTTGCTGGTGGGATTGGTGCTGGTTGGAACCTCTGTGACTTTGCATTAACATCATGGTCTTAATTGCACAAGAGGAGCCCAATTTGCATCAATTCATGATCCAAAAAGTGTGGTGTTGGAAAAGCACAGCCAGTCAGACAGCATCCCGCTGACCAGCTGTGCTTTTCCAGCACCACACTTTTTGACTCTGATTTCTAGTATCTGCAGTCCTCACTTTCACCCAATCTATTCATGATGTTACTTGCTACTGACAGACACCTATTTGATGTACAGAACTTGAGCTTATGTTTTCTTTCATTTGATTAACAAATGGAAATGGAGTATAAGTATGAGGCAATATAATGTTACTGATTTTTTAGAATTTTTAATTTGTTCTGGTTTTGTCCAGCCATTATAATGATGATTTCAAGTTAAAAGCCATTTAAAAATACACAAGGTTTTTTCAATAAAATGTTCTTGAAAGATAAATTCATGTTGGATACCCAGAAAAAGCAGATTTGTAATTATGTCTGCTCGCCTGTATGGAATGCATAAAATTTGTTGCTCACAAACAGCTGTTTTAGAAGACTTGGACCTTTCTAGCAGGCCATTTGGATTAGCTCTGCAGTCTTTCAATGCTATAAGTCAAATGCCTGGATCCCCATTGTGTCACTTAAAACCAGCTTCACTGGCTCCCAGCTGTGGTTTAGAGCAGACCGTCAATCATTTAAATATCCCATAAATTTTCACATCCATTTAACCTTGGAAGTGAGATTATCTAGTTTTCTGCACGAAAACACTTTTTCACTTGCCCTTTAAAGTGGGTATTTTATCTATCTGATGACAAAGGAGCTTTAAATCTCTTTCTTTGCAGGTTTCAAAAGCTGTTGTAACACTGTATCTGAATATAATGAGTTATAACCAACAGTTTCTAAAAAAACACTATGTAAAACAGTATTGTTCAGTTCTTCACCTATTTGGTATAGGCTCTCAAATTCATAATTGAGCTGAAAATGTGTTGCTGGAAAAGCGCAGCAGGTCAGGCAGCATCCAAGGAGCAGGAGAATCAACGTTTCGGACATGAGCCCTTCTTCAGGAATGAGGAAAGTGTGCCAAGCAGGCTAAGATAAAAGGTAGGGAGGAGGGACTTGGGGGAGGGGCGTTGGAAATGCAATAGGTGGAAGGTTAAGGTAAGGGTGATAAGGTGAGGGTGATAGGCCGGAGTGG
>NC_057715.1:58924252-58933729 GCF_004010195.1 Chiloscyllium plagiosum | reverse complement strand
CCACCAAGTCCCTCCTCCCTACCTTTTATCTTAGCCTGCTTGGCACACTTTCCTCATTCCTGAAGAAGGGCTCATGCCCGAAATGTCAATTCTCCTGCTCCTTGGATGCTGCTTGACCTGCTGCGCTTTTCCAGCAATACATTTTCAGTTCTGATCTCCAGCATCTGCAGTCCTCACTTTCTCCTCTCAAATTCATATTACCAGGCATTATAAAGGTAATATCTGCAGTACATGTACCAAGAATATTTATCATTTCTTTAATAAAGTGGGCAGCACGGTGGCACAGTGGTTAGCACTGCTGCCTCACAGCGCGAGAGACCAGGGTTCAATTCCCGACTCAGGTGCCTGACTGTGTGGAGTTTGCACATTCTCTCCGTGTTTGTGTGGGCTTCCTCCGGGTGCTCTGGTTTCCTCCCACAGTCCAAGGATGTGCATGTCAAAGATGTGCATGTCAGGTGAATTGACCATGCTAAATTGCCCGTAATGTTAGGTGTAGGAGAATGGTTCTGGGTGGGTTGTTCTTTGGAGGGTTGGTGTCGACTTGTTGGGCCGAAGGGTCTGTTTCCACACAGTAAGTAATCTAATCTAAAAAAAGGTTCTGACTTACCTTTAGGTGGCATTTCAAACTGATCCCAGAAATTAAATTAAACCAACACCTGAGGCTGCAGGGTAAGAAAATTGAAGTTGAAAATATTAAATATAACAATAAAGATTACATTATGTTTTTGTAAATGTTCTCATGTTATGCTAATTAAGGCAAAAAAATTAATTTAGAAATCACAAGATGGAAGCAATTACTTTTTAACTGTTCACTGAATAAACAGAATATGATAATTTTGTATTATTTTATAAATATCATTCATCATGAATAAAGTAATAATCCATTATTGAAACTTTTCATCCCCTACTCACTGTCACTTACCCCTTTGCCTCTCCGTGTCTTCCATACCACAGTGCAATCTGCCCCATTCTTTATTTCACAAATGTAGCGAATGACCAGAAATGCTCAAGTAGAGTTATAGAGATGTATAGCACAGAAACAGACCCTTAGGTCCAATTCGTCCATGCCAACCAGGTATCCCAACCCAATCTAGTCCCACCTGCCAGAATCCGGCCCATATCCCTCCAAACCCTTCCTATTCATATACCCACTCAGATCCCTCTTAAATGTTGCAATTGTACTAGTCTCCACCACTTCCTCTGGCAGCCCATTCCACACACACAGCACCCTCTGTGGGAAAAAGTTGTCTCTTAGGTCTCTTTTACATTTTTCCCCTCTCACCCTAAATATATGCCCTCTAGTTCTGGACTCCCTCACCCTTGTCTATTTACCCTATCCATGCCCCTCATGAAATTATAAACCTCTATAAGGTCACCCCTCAGCCTCCGACGCTCCAGGGAAAACAGCCCCAACCTATTCAGCCTCTCCCTATAGCTCAAATCCTCCTGCAAATCTTTTCTGAACCTTTCAAGTTTCATATCATCCTTCCGATAGGAAGGAGACCAGAATTGCACGCAATATTCCAAAAGTGGCCTAATTAATGTCCTGTACAGCCGCAACATGACCTCCCAACTCTTGTATTCAATACTCTGACCAATAAAGGAAAGCATACCAAACACCTTCTTCACCATCCTATCTACTTGCACCTCTATCTTCAAGGAGCTATGAACTTGCACTCCAAGGTCTCTTTGTTCAGCAACACTTCCTAGGACCTTACCATTAAGTGTATAAGTCCTGCTAAGACTGTGTAAATGCAACAATAAAGAGTGTTATCTTTTTTAGCCTAATCAAGCTTAAAAGTGACAACCAAAAGGGTTATTCTGAATGGAAATCCAACATGCAACCATTCAAATGGTTAAAGCTCACTTTTTAAGCATTGAGAAGAGGAAGTAACAGTGGAGGCATATTGCATTATTTCACTGCCTAATGATTTCCAGGTATTCCAAACATAGACATAGATCCAGTGATGTCAATGAAACTATTGAAATTGCATTCCCAGGTACCCGCCCTCAGTTAAATGTGTATTCATACATGTGACTTCAAAATGTGAAAATGACCTACAAATTGATGGTGGGGCATCAGAGCATCTAAGTGTCAAGCCTAGGGAGAAATCTTTGACCAACATATTTTTATTTTGACTTTACTCAATCTTTTGTTTTCTCAGGAAGACGGCTGCTCTACTTTTCTGCCCTCTTTTCATAGTATGAGTGCTGTTGAGGGAAGGCCTGTGCCTGTCTGCTTATGGTCAGAACCACAAAATCTGGTCAATTGCTGGACCAGTCAAATGATTACAAAAAGACAGAGGAGAAAGTTGAACATTGTGTCCAAAAAAAGCCAACTATGGTAACCGACTTTATATTAAGCTTGAATATATCTAAATATTTTTAGTCGGCAAAATTTGTTTAATTTTAGGTCTACTTGTGTACTTACACCACAATAGATATTCCAATTTTCTAAATTCAAAAAAGCAGACCATGTAGACTTAATTGGAGTTGAGTAATACCCTTAACAATAAAAAAAATGGCACTTCGTTTGATAATATCCTGATACTATTCCAGATTTAAAGCTGTGTTAATACTGCTGAACACGAATTCACAGCTAAATAAAAATATAAAAATTCAAAAGGCATTCTTACTTAATAAAATCACAATGGCAAAAGTTACCAAAGCTACTTTGTACACTATATTTTTTATAAGGATTTTTGCACAATCTTTAGATCCAGATAAAATGTAGTAAATTGTTTCATAATTGAAATATTAATTTAATTACACATCAATTCACTTTAATGTATTCATTTAACATATGATCTGGGTCCATTCCACATAATTAGTGTTTTGCCAATGTTGTTCGACAATAATGAAAAGCAGTGACAGCTTTGGCTTTGTTTGGCTGAAATTCAAGTGTTACAGTCAGTAAAAATGTAGACAGCCTGTTGGCATGTCACACAATACACAGCACATTCACTTCAGGGAATTCTTAGTGAATGTTTCAGTTCTGGGAACAGACACTGAAAGAATTTATCCACCTGTAATCCCAAGAGCGGATAAGCCCCCATCCCAATTCCCACCATCTCAGAAAGTATGGAGATCTTGACCCCTGGGCTTTTGATATTTCTAGAAATTTCCAGAATTCCAAATTCCAATTTCGCCCACCTTCTATGAGAAAGACATCAGCATGTGAGAGGCAATAAATGGACTTCACCATCTTATACCAAGAGGTTACCTTTCTCTGAATAAGTCGGACCAGGTGAACCTATCAAGACCAGTATACCCAATAAATTGATATGTTCTAGCTGTAGATGGAATAAAGATAGACCCCACAAGGGTGGCACAATAACTTAGTGGTTTGCACTGCTGACTCACAATGCCAGGGACCCAAGTTCAATTCCAGCCACAGGTGACTGTGTGGAGTTTGCACTTTCTCCCCATTTCTGTGTGAGCTTCCTCCAGGTGCTACAGTTTCCTCCCACAGTCTAAAGATGTGCAGGTTAGGTGGATTGGTCATGCTAAATTACCCATAGTGTCCACAGATATGCAAGCTAGGGGGATTAGCCATGGGAAATGCAGGATTACAGGGTGGGAGGGATGCTCTTCGGACGGTTAGTATGGACTCGATGAGCTGGAATGGCCTGCTTCTGCACTGTAGGGATTTTGTGATCTGTGAAATCCTGCGGACATTTGGGAAGTCACCTTGAAAGAAAAGAAGTATATCTTTACATTGGAAACATGAAGCAGCTGTTGAAACAAATGCCTCCCATGTGAGGAAACTCCAGAATAAGTGATGTGCACATCTTGGTGCCTGTCTCTTCCATTCAAATTCCCACTGACACCCTTCAAATTCCAGCAGAGTTAATTGAATTTAATTGAATGTGTGACTAACAGTTTATTATATGTGGCCATTTTTCACGTGCGAATTCAGACTTTACTGGCTCACTAATAGAACTTAGACACATTACATCAGTGCTCACATTACAGCAGTAATCTATTTGATTTCAATACCAAATAGTCCGAAATATTTCTTTGTTTATTGTACTCAAACAAGTCCTGATCTGTCCGGACACATCACGACTTGGCATGGCAACTGCTCTGCCCACCATCGTAAGAAACTACAGAGAATTGTTAACACAGCCCAGTCCATACACAGGCCAACCTTACATCCATTGGCTCCGTCTATGCTTCTCACTGCCTCGGGAAGGCAGCCAACATAATCAAAGACCCCTCCCACCGAGTTATAATGTCTCCCAAACTCTTGCATCAGGCAGAAGATATAAAAGTTTGAACACACACACACACCACAGATTCAAGAAAAGCTTCAAGAGCTGCACAAAACACTAGTGCGGTGGCACTTGGAATATTGCAAACAATTCCAGTCATTGCATTATAGGAAGGTCGTGGAAGCATTGGAAAGGGTACAGAGGAGGTTTACCAGGATGGTGCCTGATATGGGGGGAAGGTCTTATGAAGAAAGGGACTTGAGACTGTATTCGCTACAGAGAAGAAAGTTAAGAGGTGACTTAATAGAGTTAAAAGTCACATAACACCAGGTTATAGTCCAACAGGTTTATTTGTGAGCACTAACTTTCAAAGCGCTGCTTTTTCATCACGTGGTTGATGGCACTTGGGTGAAGGCACTTCGAAAGCTAGTGCTCCCAAATAAACCCATTGGACTATAACCTGGTGTTGTGTGATTTTTAACTTTGTCCACCCCCGCCCAACACCAGCTCCTTCAAATTATGACTTAATAGAGACATACAAGATGATCAGATGATTCAGTAGGGTGCACAGTGAGAGCCTTTTTCCTTGGATGGTGATGGCTAGCACGAGGGAACATAGCTTCAAATTGAGGGGTGATAGATATAGAACAGATATCAGAGGTAGGTTTTTTACTCAGAGTAGTAAGGGTGTGGCATGTCCTGCTTGCAACAGTAATAGACTCTCCACATTTAAGGGCATTTAAATGGCTGGATAAACATATGAATGAAAATAGTGTAGTGTCAGTTAGGTAGGCTTGAGATCAATTTCACAGTTCGGAGCAATATCGAGGGCAGACGGTCCTGTACTGTGCTGTATTGTTCAATGTTCTTCCCCGCTGTTATTAGACTTCTGAATTTACTCAGAGTCATAGAGATGTACAGCACAGAAACCGACCCTTCGGTCCAACTCGTCCATGCAGACCAGATATCCTAACCTAATCTCGTCCCATTTGCCAGCACCTGGCCCATATCCCTCCAAATCCTTTCTATTCAAATACCCATCCAGATGCCATTTAAATGCTGCAAATGTACCATCCCCCACCACTTCCTCTGGCAGCTCATTCTATACATGCACCACTCTCTGCATGAAAAGGTTGCCCCTTAGGTCTCTTTTATATCTTTCCCCTCTCACACTAAACCTATGCCCTCTAGTTCTGGACCTTGTCTATTTATACATTCCATGCCCCTCATGATTTTATAAACCTCTATAAGGTCACCCCTCCACCTCCGATGCTCCAGGGAAAACAGCCCCAGCCTATTAAGCCTCTCCCTATAGCTCAAATCCTTCATCCCTGGCAACATCCTTGTAAATCTTTTCTGAACCCTTTAAAATTTCACAACATCCTTCTGCTCGGAGGGAGGCTAGAATTGCACGCAATATTACAAAAGTGGCCAAACCAATGTCCTATACAGCCGCAAAATGACCTTCTAACTCGTATAGTCAGTGCTCTGACTAATAAAGGAAATCATACCGAATGCCTTTTTTCACTATCTTATCTACCTGCAACTCCACTTTCAAGGAACTATGAACCTGCACTCTAAGGTCTCTTTGTTCAGCAACACTCCCCAGGACCCGACTATAAAGTGTATAAGTTCTGCTCTGATTTGCTTTCCCAAAATGCAGCACCTCGCATTTATCTAAATTAAACTCCATCTGCTACTCCTCAGCCCATTGGTCCATCAGATCAAGATTCCATTGGACTCTGAGGTAACTTTTTTCGCTGTCCACTACACCTCCAATTTTGGTGTCATCTGCAAACTTACTAACTATGCTTAGTTAAAAATCACACAACACCAGGTTATAGTCTAACAGGTTTAATTGGAAGCACACTAGCTTTCGGAGCGACGCCCCTTCATCAGGTGATAGTGATGAAGGAGCATCGCTCTGAAAACTAGTGTGCTTGCAATTAAACCTGTTGGACTATAACCTGATGTTGTGTGATTTTTAACTTTGTACACCCCAGTCCAACACCGGCATCTCCAAATCATGATAACTATGCTTACTATGTTCACATCCAAATCATTTATAGAAATTACTAAAAGCAATGGACCCAGCATCAATCTTTGTGGCACACCACTGGTCACAGACCTTCAGTCTGACAAGCAACCCTCCACCACCATCTTCTGTCTTCTATCTTCAAGCCAGTTCTGTATCCAAATGTTTAGTTCTCCCTGTATTCCATGAGATCTAACCTTGCTAACCAGTCTCACATGAGGAATCTTGTCGAACGCCTTACTGAAGTCCATACAGATCACATCTACCACTCTGCCCTCATCAATCCTCCTCGTTACTTCTTCAAAAAGCTCAATCAAGTTCATGAGACATGACTTCCCATGCACAAAGCCATGATGACTATCCCTAATCAGTCCTTGCCTTTCCAAATGCATGTAAATCCTGTCCTTCACGATTCCCTCCAACAACCTGTCCACCACCAATGTTAGGCTCATCGGTCTATTATTTCCTGGCTTTTCCTTACAACCTTTCTTAAATAGTGGCATTATGTTAGCCACTCTCCAGTCTCCAGCACCTCACCTATGGCTATTGATGATACAAATATTTTAGCAAGAGGCCCAGCAATCACTTCCCTAGCTTTCCACAGAGTTCTAGGGTACACCTGATCAGGTCCTGGGGATTTATCCACTTTTATGCATTTCAAGACATCCAGCACCTCTGCCTCTGTAATATGGACAGTTTTCAAGATGTCACCACCTTTTTTTTCCCCCATCTCAAATTTTAAATTTAATATTAGTCTCCCTCTTTTCTTACCTCTCTGCAGCCGTACTATTGTATTTTTTGCTCTGTTCTATTACTCTAATGCATTTTGTGTGGTATTACTTATCTGTATTACACACAAAACAAAACATTTCAACATACCTTTCTGGTCAGATCACATTTGGAGTATTGTGCACAGTTTTGGGCCCCATATCTCAGGAAGGATGTACTAGCCCTGGAGCATGTTCAGAGGAGGTTCATGAGAATGATCCCAGGAATGAAAAGCTTAACGTATGAGAAACGTTTGAGGACTCAAGGGCTATAGTCAATGGAGTTTAGTTGGATGAGGGATGGGATCTAATTGAAACATACAGAATAGTGAATGGCCTGGACAGAGTACATGTTGGGAAGATATTTCCATTGGTCGGAGAGATTCAGACCTGAAGGCACAGCCTTAGAGTAAAGTTAAGACCTGTTAGAATGGAGATAAGAAGAAACTGCTTCAGCCAGAGAGTGGTTAATCTATGGAATTCATTGCCACAGAAGGCTGTGGAGGCGAGATCATAGAGCAAATTTAAGAATGAGATAGATAGGTTCTTCAGTATCAAGGGCATTAAGGGTTACAGGAAGATAGCATGAGAATGGGGTTGAGAAACTGATCAGCCATGTTTGAATGGTAGAGCAGACTCGGTGGACTCAATGGCCTAATTTCTGCTCCTGTGACTTATGGTTTTATTCTATCTAAGTACATGTGACAATAATAAATCTAATCAAAGAGATTGGGGCAGTAGGCATACAGACAAACTATATTACTGTACTTCACATAATAACATAACCCTATCAATTACAGAGGAACCTCGATGATCTGAACGAGATGGGCAGACAGTATTTTGTTCGGATAATTGATTATTCAGTAAATTGATTTAATGCCTCTCTTCTGGGGCTCAGAGTTTTCTGAAGTTTCCTTTTTCCTCGCTATCCCTGCCTTGCTCCCACTTTCTGTCTCAGAGTTTATTTCTGAGCAGACACACATTTGTGTGTACGGGACCTGCAGCATTGTTGAAGTCTTCCCCATCCCCATCAGTTCAATGGGATTGATACAGCAAGCATTTGCTAAGTCCGCTCCCCAATCAGGAGCCTAGGCAGCAGCACACGATGAGCAAGACCCGCTCCCCCGCCTGCCCCACCCACCCCCACCTCCACACCTCGTCTGTCCCCACCTCCACCTCCAACCCCGTCCGCCCTCAACCCCAATCCCCATCTGTGGCCCCGCCCCCACCATCCATCAGCCCTTCCCCCAGGACAGCTGGAGTGCACAGCAACAGCAAGACTGCTGCTGCTGCCTTTGGGAGGAGAGTCACTTTGCCCTGTACAGGACAATGTTGGAGAGATTATCTGGGGAAGGGGGGTTTAGGATACACCGCTGTGTAGAACTCCAGGGAAATTTTAGGGTGAGAGAAAGGGCGGGAGGTCAGTCACTTGGAGACAGTGCCTGGGCTCCAATAAATGTCCAGGATTTCAGTAAGCCAAATTTATTTTTAACCATTGTAAACAAAAGACGTGATCAGTGTTGGAAACACCTCTTTGATGTTATGTTTCTATCGAGACCTTGAGATCTTCTTCAAATAATCCGAAATTCCGAGAAATGACATTAGGATAATCAAGGTCCTCTATATTTATGAATCTAACTCCAAACATTTAAGACCTTTGTAATCTGCTTCTCAGGAACATCATTTCACTGTTATAGTGAACAAGATCCCCATAGAAGAAGCATTTCCTTCAAAACAATACATGCCAACTTGTTTACCTTTCTGCCAACTATTGCCTTATTTTTCTGTTTCGAGTCAGCCTCAGCTTAATTCTGCTGTCAATGTTCACACACAGATAATTTTCAGAAGTGATGCATGCATTGCAATCAAAATCAAAATTCATGATTAATTTTGCTCATCCCTAACACCAGAAACAATGTCATGACCATACCATTCCATTAAAAACAGCTAATGTCGACTTGCTTGACTTCTTCCAGACCCGGTTGTCTTGACAGCACTCTTCCATCAGACATAAGAAAGATCTCCCTCCTCAAACTGACCTTCTCAATAATGCCTTCCACCATGCTGTCTGAAAATAATGAGACCATTATGATACTCATTTTGACCATATTCTTCATTTTAAGCACAGAAACATGCAGCACTTTCAGGAAATGCATCATTGATTTTAAATGATATCAATTTAACCTGGATTCACTCCAATCTTAATAAAGGAACTATGAATAACTAGCATGACAACTCGCTCATAGTACAGGCATTGACCAGACTATGTGGGAAGGCCAGGGACTAACAGCCCTTTCAAAGAGTTGACACAGACACCATGAGCAAAATGACCTCTTTCTGTATGGTTCTGGATTAGTGATGCTGGAAGAGTACAGCAGTTCAGGCAGCATCCAAGGAGCTTCAAAATCGACGTTTCGGTCAAAAGCCCTTCATCAGGAATAAAGGCAATGAGCCTGAAGCG
>NC_057715.1:58923702-58924246 GCF_004010195.1 Chiloscyllium plagiosum | reverse complement strand
GAAGTTGATAGGTCAGGGAGGAGAGGGTGGAGTGGATAGGTGGAAAAGGAGATAGACAGGTGGGACAAGTCCGGACAAGTCATGGGGACAGTGTTGAGCTGGAAGTTTAGAACTTGGGTGGGAAATGAGGAAACTGTTGAAGTCCACATTGATGCCCTGGGGTTGAAGTGTTCCGAGGCGGAAGTTCTTCCTCCAGGCGTCTGGTGGTGAGGGAGCAGCGGTGAAGGAGGCCCAGAACCTCCATGTCCACGGCAGAGTGGGAGGGAGAGTTGAAATGTTGGGCCACGGGGCGGTGTGGTTGATTGGTGCGGGTGTCCCGGAGATGTTCCCTAAAGCGCTCTGCTCGGAGGCGTCCAGTCTCCCCAATGTAGATGAGACCGCATCGGGAGCAACGGATACAGTAAATGATATTAGTGGATGTGCAGGTAAAACTTTGATGGATGTGGAAGGCTCCTTTAGGGCTTTGGATAGAGGTGAGGGAGGAGGTGTGGGCGCAGGTTTTACAGTTCCTGCGGTGGCAGGGGAAAGTGCCAGGATGGGAGGG